>NW_012286763.1:0-36785 GCF_000151885.1 Dipodomys ordii
AATTAAGGGTCATATTTATTTATAAACATTATTATAAATATTGTTCAGGTGGTTGTGTCTGTACAAAAAGGTAAAAAATTGTGTGATGCTATAAATATGCTATTTTTTCTTCCAAATAGGCTAGTTATCCTTTGCTTTTGTTGATGTTAAATCTTAGAGTTTTAAACTCCTGATTTTTATTTTTTAAGGTTTTCTTACAGAGACTGGAAAAACCAGAGCAAGTACTCTTTTTTCTACAGGAACTGAGTCTGTTTTCCAAGTTACACAGATAATAATTATGGTAATTCTGCTATGTTCTTTTTACTACTTTTGGGTAATATGCTACATATCAGAAGTCCACATCATTGATTTTTTATTAGGTATTTGTTATTACTTTGTGTCAAGTCTTTAACAGAAGTGAGGGATATAAACATGGATATCTTTGTAATTCTTTGAATTCCTTGGGAAGTAGCCTTCTTGTTTTTCTATGACTTGATATATATTCAAAATTATTTCATTGGTTTTGTTTTGCATCATGTGGTTACAGTTTAACTGTATTAATTGGAAGCAGAAGTTTTGCCCCTTTCATGTTCTCCATCTTGCTGTTGGTTTCTAGGTTCGACGTGGTGGTATTGGTGCTCAGTGTGGGCTGGTATTTGCTTATAACTCATCTTCTGATAAATTTAATGCAGAAGAACACTTCAAACGCTTTGAAAAATACAACAGATGGAAACTTCAGGAGCTCAGGCAATTTGTAAAACACAGGTAAGAACTAAAATCTGTGTGCTTAATAAGAATGTGTCTAAATGAACACTGGTGGTATACACCCATAATCCAAGCTATTTGGGAGGTCGAGATCTGAGGATTGAAGCTCAAATCCAGGCTGATCAGGAAAGTCTGTGAGATTCTTATCTCTAATGAACCACCAAAAATCTGGAAGTGGAGCTGTGGCTCAAGTAGTAGAGTTTTAGCCTTGAGCAAAACAACTCAGGGACAGCTCCCTTCATTGGGGGCCTCCACCAATGTCTGTTCTTTTATTATTTAGCTGTGCTTTCTTGTCTTTATAAAACAGGTGTCACTATCTTGGTTCAGTGCCCATAGCATCCATTACCTTCGAGTAATATGTACAAAGATGACTACAGTAAAATTTATTCATAGCTTATTCAAACCCTTTCACCACGGGTACCATCTTCATAATAGTTGAGGAATGATGTATGCTTGTATCAGGGAAACCTGAGGTCTTCAATGTTACCTCCCCTGGGAACTTTACCCCACCTCTGCTCCCTCTGCTTTTATTGAAAATATTTATGAATCACCTATAATGTACCAGCCTGATTAAACAAGATACAACAATGAGGAAGGTGGCACAGCCCCTACTGTAGAGAGTTTTTTGTGTAGTGCAGGAGGCAGCCACCAAGCCTAAGAATCAGTCACCTAAGGAATGATATGTAAGAGGGTGCTGGGAGCAGAGAACCTCAATTGATCAAGGAAATTGTGAATGTTGAGTTATAGTTAACTAGCTGCTTGAAGAGGAAGAGTGATTAAGCAAAGAGAAGATCAGGCATAAGGACCCACTAAAGGAGCAGGTAGCTGCCAAATATGACTGATATATATTGTGGAGGAAGAGTGGCAAGGGACAGAGTTGGAGAACTGGGAAAGGCCAAGACAGTGATGGTTTGTTTTGGATCTTTGACTTTATCCTTAAAACAAAGTATGATTGGGAAAAGAGCAAGCAGGAGGGTGGGTAGAGCAGGTTGTAGAAGAGTTTTGAGGAACTACTGTGGCTTGTGGTGTGGCAGCATGGATGAAAGAGAGCAAGTATTGAGGCAGGGGCATAATAGGAGGCTGACAGGCTCAGGAAATCAGAGTTACAGTATATGAGTGAGGTGGCTCCTAGAAGTTGAAACTGCAAGCCCTAGAGGCTGACTGATACCAGGAGAGGGGAGAAGGTACTTAATATGGGGGTTTAGCTTGAGCAGATGGAAGACTTAGCACCTTTCTCCAGGAGAGAAAATGCTTGGGGAGAAGGAGGTTTGTATGGTAGCTAATGAACTCAGTAATGGTCCTGCTGAGTTTAATATCCTAGGGGACCTTTGTGGTGTCTAGGTGTGTCAGATGGACAAATAAGTCAGGAGCAGGAGCTTGGAGGAGAAACATTCTTCAGAGATAGACATCATAATTAAAGTTGTACTTTAAATTGTCAGGCATAGTAGTACATAACTGTAATTCTAGCACTTTGCCAGCCTGGGTTACCTAGAAAGATTCTATAAGAATGCATGGACTGGGGAGAGATAATAACTTAAGTCATTGTGTTGCAACACCATGATTTAAGGACCAACAAAGAAAAACTTATCCGGAGAAGTAGTGGAAAAGCCAGAGCTGTATACCCAAGAAGCCAAGGAAAAAGAAGCAGGGAATGGCTGTGCTTTCCAGTGTGACATAGTCAGCAAGATAACAAGTAGGTCTGTTGGATATAGCCATAGATGTCATTGGTGATTCCTTAAAAGGTATTGCCCCTTCCCTAACCCCTTTCCCAACTGCTGCTAACTTAATTTCAAAACTCATGGAGCAGGATCTAGACTCCATTTGTGGTATTGCATTTTACAAGTGACAAGTGTTTGATTTAATAGAAATCATGAATATCATCCAATATGGTACTGTTTGCTCTTTAATGTGCATTTATATTACCAAGAGGTTTTCTGAAAGTGCAGGAACTGGTTCAGAGCTCTGGGTAGGCTCTGAGACTTTTTTTTGAAGCTTAGGTCTCACTAGTAGTCAAGGTTGGCCTCAAACTCACACCTCTGCTACTTCATCCTCCAAGTCCTAGGATTACCGGTGTGAACAAATCACCATGCTGGCTAAGACTTCATTTCTCACTAGTTCCCAGATGATTCTGATACTGCCCATTAATGGGCCACACTCTAGTAGCAATCTAGCATAAGTACCTCTACTTGAATATTTTTTTGCCAATCCTGGGCTTGGACTCAGGACCTGGGCACTGTCCCTGAGCTTCTTTTCTTTTGCTCAAAGCTAGCACTCTACAGCTTATGCCACAGCACCACTTCTGGCCTTTTTTTATGTGGTACTGAGGAATGGGACTCAGGGCTTCATGTATGCTAGGCAAGTCTCATGGATTTTCTTGTCCCAGACAGTGATCATCAGATCTCAGCCTCCTGAGTAGCTAGGATTATAAATGTGAGCCACCAGTGCCTACCTTGAATTTTTTTAAGCAGCATCCCTGACAAATTATCATTCAGCCCCTGTAGAATGCTGGTGCTGCAAACTCACTATCAAAGCACTTTAATAGTAGAAAATGCAGTCTAAATCTCACTTTTACATCGTGGTTTTAATTTCAGTACTTTGAAGGAATTGGAACAAAAGATATGCCTAACATAAGACTTCAAAAGATTTTGTCACACAGTGTCTTTCAGTCTATCCAAGATGATTTTTTGTTTTTTGGGGTTTGTTTGTTTTTTTGTTGTTGTTCATGGGTCTTGAACTCAGGGCCTGGGCACTGTGCCTGAGCTTTTCTGTTCAAGGCTAGTGCTTTACCATTGTGAGCCACAGCTCCACTTCTAGTTTTTAGGTGGTATATTGGAGATAAGAGTCGTATAGACTTTCCTGCATGGGCTGACTTCAAACTGTGATCCTTATATCTCAGCCTACTAAGTAGCTAGGATTACATGTGTGGGCCACCACTACCCAGCCAGGATTTTTCTAAACCTGTCACACAATGTTTTTCAATGTATAAAGATTAGTTTTTTCAACCTAAACATAGGCTTATTTGCTTTTTTCCCTTAATGATTGATTTTAGCTGGTTCTAACCTAAGTTATTTGTAAATCCTGGTTTATTTGGCCTGTATACCACTACTTCCATTTAGAAATTCACATGTTAATGTGCATGCATCTGCTTGCCCATTTTTGTTGTATTCCTCTGTTCACCATGGTCCAGGGCTAGCTGTGTACTGGCTGTGCATTTTAAGAGGTTTATTATTCAACTCTGTTTGTATCCGGCCTACTATACAGTATAGATTAGTCAATGAGGTTGCTTCTCACTTCTCTTAGATCTTTCCAGCTCTTTGTATGGTAGAGGTTTCCTTGAGGATCCTCAGTGTGTAAGCTTGTTGCTGTGCATGATGGCAGATACTATAATCCCAACACTTGGGAGGTAGAGGCACAGGAGAATTGAGAGTTTGAGATCAGCCTGAACTACATAGCTGCAGGTTGAACCAGGGCCTTGCATTTCCTAGGTAAGCACCCTACTACTGAGCTGTATTGCAGTCCTTTAAAAATACACTGAAAAATCTCTTAAATTTGCATTGCAGATGAGACTTACAGTTTTGGGTTAAGCAGAGTCTACCTATTCCAATGGAGTCAACTGTATTATGAAATGAGAGAATGTATTTTCCTCTTTGTTAATAAAACATTCTTTGGATTTTTTTCTCCCCTCCTTTCTGTGGTTGCCTGGGTTTTTTATTTTGTTGGTTTTGTTTTTGTTTTTGTTTGTTTGTTTTTGCCAGTCCTGGGGCTTTAACTTAGGTCCTGGGCACTGTCCCTGAACTTCTTTTTGCTCAAGTCTAGCACTCTACCACTGAGCCACATTCACCTGGGTTGTTTGTCTTACCCATACAAGCTACTCAGTACTGCTCACTGGGTGGCTAAGTCACAAACTAAGTACTAAGTTTTTTAAAATTAAACTTGAGGACTACCGAATGTGGCTCTTTAGTTATTTAGTCCCTGAAAGGAAACAGAACTTACCTACATCCTTTTTTTTCTGTCAGTCGTGGGGCCTGAACTCTGGGCCTGGATGTTATCCCTGAGCTCTTCAGCTCAAGGCTAGAGCTCTCCCACTTGAGTCACAGTACCACTTCTAGCTTTTTCTTCTTATGTGGTGGTGAGGAATCGAACTCAGGGCCTCATGCATGCAAGGCAAGCACTCTACCACTGAGGCACCTTCCCAGCTCCAACCTACCTACTTTTTAAAAAAGAAGTGGCCCCAGCCAGGCATCAGTGACTCACACCTGTAATCTCAGCTACTTAGGAAGCTGAGATCTGAGGATCACAGTTCAAAGCTAGCCCAGTCATGAAAGTCCATGAGATTCTTATCTCCAATAAACCACTCAGAAAATGGGAAGTGGCTCAGTGGCTCAAGTAGTAGAGTGCTAACATTGAGCTGAAGATCTGAAGGACAATGTTCAGGCCCAGAGTTTAAGCCCCATGACTGATAAAAAAAAGTGGCCTACCATTGTAGAAAACTGTCCTAGAAGGACTTTTTTTTTCTTTTTTTCGGGGAAGGAGGGCTGGTCTTAGATCTTGAACTCAATCAACTCAACGTCTGGGCACTGTCCCTGAGCTGCTTTTGCTCAAGGTTACTAACCTACTACTTGAGCTACAGCTCTCTTTCCAGCTTTTCGGTGGTTAATTGGAGGTAGGAATCTCATGGACTTTCCTGCTTGGACTGGCTTTGAATTTCGGTCCTCAAATCACAGCCTCCTAGGATTACAGGTGCTAGCCACCAGTGCCTGGCTTAGAAGGACTTCTTAAGAACTAAAAAGAATATGAAGGCCTATGAAGAGTGAGATTTGCTTTATTGGAATTCCAGGGTCTGAAAGCTCCAGACTTTTGCTTTCAGATGTTTGTGAGTGCCAAGACCCCACACTGGTCAGACATTAGTCAGACAGATGTGTGGAAAATGAGCCAGAGAAGCTGGGCCTCCCTTTCCATAGCTCTTTTGAGATACAGTGGTCATTTTGCCTCTCTCATGAGAGTCTCATTAAGTCTGGTTCTTCAGATAAGCCACTGTATAGAGAAGCAAACTTTCTTCTTAACTTTCATTTTACAGATGAGGTTGCTACAAATTGGGAGGACCTCTATCACCACTACCTCATGTGTTCCCATTGGGGAGTGGGTGCTATTCCTAGTCCCACTTTTAATTGACAAGCTTTGTATAGGAGGTAACTCCTATATGAATGTGGCTTCACTTGCTGGATTCTGGAGAAGCTTAGGAACAGGAAATTGTTTTGATTGTTATTGTGTACACGGGGCAGGCTGTTCATCTGAAGACCTTGGAGAAGGTGTTCCTATTGGCTGGGTTGAGCTAGAAGAAGAGAGGGATGAAACAGATGTCAAACTGCAGCAGTGCCGAATTGCCAAAGTAAGCATTAGTGAGCACAACACTCGCATGTTCTACTCCTACCCTCTTCTTATTCCGTACACTCTGTGCTAATTTTAGGCCATCCCTAAGCCAAAACGGAACCCCAGAGGTGGAACAATTCTCAAGGAGTCCCTAGTCTAGTAGGAGAGACAGATATAATATGGCTGTGATAAAGGAATATACAGGGGCAGTTGGAACCCACAGGAAGAAGATTCAAAACAGCCTTGAATGCACTAGGAAAGATGGTGTGAAGTAAAGGGCCAGAAGTTAAGCCATCATCCTTGACTTGGTGGAGATGTGTGAAGAAGTTCATCTTAGGCTGAGAAGCAAGTACACAGGCATATGTGCAAGAGATGTGTTTGCCTGGCAGTGAAAGAAACTGTCAAAGAGCTATCTGGCCACTTAATTTTTTCTTAATTTCAAGTATAAATCTGAGTCTGAGATTAAATAATAAGAGAATTACGAACTATCTTCGAGGCTTTTTATGCAGTTGAATACTAGATTTGGAAAAGCTGTTAAAGAAAGAACTTTTATATAAAGCAATTTGCACAAATAATGGGCTTTTAACTAGTCACAGTGGCTCATGCCTATAGTCTTAGATACTTGGGAAGGCTGAGATTGGAAGGATCACAGATGAAGATCAGCCTAGGCAAAATAAAGTTGACAAGCTCTCATCTTGACCAATAAAAAGCACCCTGTATATACATTTTTCTAATTTGGGAAGGGGAAGGGAAAAAACAAAATGCTTAAATAGGGGTACAGGTTGACCCATTGTAACAATGAAATGTACAAGATGAACTTTACAACTCCATAAAGGAGTGGGGGAATGGTAGGGCGAAAACAATGGAGAGAATAACAATTCAATAGGAATTGTACTCATTACCTGTAATTGTACTCATGTAACTGTAACCCCTCTGTACAGTATCTTTATTATATGTATATATTTTTTAAGACAGTATGTTGAAATAAACTTTATGACTTGGGCTGGGGAATTGTGGGGGATGAGGGAAAGTGGGAGAAAAAAAATGTTCAACAAGATATGTACTGATTACATATATATATATATATATATATATATATATATATATATATATCTTCAATCCCTCTGTATATCACCTTGTCAATAAAAGTAAATTTAAAAAAGCTGGGAACCATAGTGCATACCTGTCATCCTAGCTGTGTGGGATATGTAAATAAGTGGATTGTGGTATTGGCTAACTTGGGCAAAAAATAAGACTATAAAATATGAAAAATAGAAGCAAATAGATTGAGGTGTTTTCTTTCTTTCTTGAGAAAAGAGCAAAGATAATTTATTGGAAAAAAAGAGACAGTATTCAATAAATGTGCTGGAGCAACTGGACAATCATATGCAAAAGATTAAAAAAAGAAAATCTAGACCCAGACCTTATATATTTCATAACTCATTGCTCAAATTGGATTATGACCTGTATATGAAACCTAAATCTAAAACTTTACAAACATTTTTGTTGTTATTATAAAAGTGATGTGCAGGGGGGTTTACTATTTCATAAGATGGGTAATGAGTACATTTCTTCTTAGACAGTCCTTTGTTCTCTCTTAGATTTTCCCTTCTGTACCCACCCAAAAGTTGTACGTATAGTTCATTTTCAATATGGTTTCTACTGAGTACCACTGCTGCATTTGTTTACTCCATGTCCCTCTATTTTTGTGCTGGTTGGGGTGTTTTCAAAGGGCAGAAAACATAAGGCATCAGTTCAAACCCAGTACTGCCAAAATAAACAATAATAAATAAATAAAATAAGTTAATTAATTAAAAAATAAACTTGAGCTTTGGGAATGACCTTTGCTTTGTGTAAACAAGAGTGCATCCTCAAGTCCCAGCACATGGGTTACATATGCCAGTTGGGGACTTTGAGGTGATTCTTTAGGGCATTGGTCATTTTCATTATATATCAGTTTTTTGTTTCAAAATTACTATACTGAAGAAGTCTTTTTTACTCTTTCATATTTTTTATTCTTAACTTGTGTTTTGCTTTCAAAAGAGGCATTTTTCTTATTAGGATCTTTACTAAAACCTGACTTCATTCAGTGTATTATCTTTCTTCCTGTTTGTTATATATACTGAAATTATTTTGTACTCCAATTTTGGGCATGGTTATACCTATTAAGTTACAAACATAGGAAGACCTTCCCAGAAAGTCTCCTTCACCCCGACATTATATTTAGTGATTCTGAGTCCTCTTGAGATCTCGTTTTTTTAATCCCCCAGTATTTGATGATGAAGTTCCTGTGCACCCGTCAGGAGTCAGCAGAGCATTTGGGAGTGCAAAGCTTGAGCATCAGTGGGTACCTTCTGCCTGTAAGAGCAGAAGCAGAGCAAAGTATGCTCTGTGCCCACTGCAAAAATGATACAGAGAGTACTTGTGGTGCCACCCTGCTCCTAAGGACCCTGCAGTTCATCCAACAGCTTGCTCATGACCTGGTAGCATTTCCTCAGTTGCTAAATTGCTTCTTCTAGGAAAGACAAATGACATTGTTAAGTGAACACAAGCCAGTAAAACTTCACTTTACTGAAGCCAAAGCAATATGAATGAGCAGAACAACCATCATGGTATGTGATGAAATTGCAAGGACAAGGAAAGTAGTGGATGCTCATGGCCTTAAGTGACACATTGTTTTTTTTTATTTTTTATTTTATTTTATTTGTGAACATACTGTACAGAGGGGTTGCAATTACATGGGCAGGATAATGCGTACATTTCTTACCAAGCATTGCAGCCTCCTCCTTTTTTATCCTTCACATCCCTTCCCAGCCACCCCCCTCCCCCAGCAGTCCCAATCCTTCTTCCCCCCCCCCCAGACATTGTAAAGCTCGTTGTGGACATGACAACTTGTACTTCTCATTGTTGCAACAGGTCCACCTGTATCCTTAAACGACTTGTTTTTCCCCATCTCCTCCACAAGTTATACTGACATCAAATATAGTGAAAGCAGGGGTTATACTGTGGGGGAGGGACATACAAAGCAACAAAGAAATAATCTTATAAATGTGTTAGAAACCATGCATGAAAGAAAAAAAAACATTAAAATACATATCTAAGGATTCATTTTCCTAACATCACATTATCTGACCTTTTCCGCTTGACTCATACATATACTAGATTTTGCAAATAAGGGAAACCAAGGGGCCTATGTTTCTTTGGGCCTGGCTTACTTTGCTTAGTATAATTTTTTCCAAGTCTTTCCATTTCCTAACAAATGGGGCAATGTCATTCTTTCTGATGGAGGCATAGAATTCCATTGTATATATATACCACATTTTCTTGATCCATTCATATACTGAGGGGCATCTGGGTTGGTTCCATATCTTAGCTATGGTGAATAATGATGCAATAAACATAGTTGTGTTGGTAGCTTTAGTGTGGTCTTGTTTGTAAACATTTGGGTAAATGCCCAAAAGTGTGGGACTGCTTGATCATAGGGGAGTTCTATATGGAGTCTTTTGAGGAACCTCCATACTGCTTTCCAAAGTGGCTGAACAAGTTTACATTCCCACCAACAATGAAGTAAGATTCCCTTCTGTCCACATCCCCTCCAGCATCTGTTGTTGTTAGAGTTCTTGATTTTTGCCATTCTAACTGGAGTGAGGTGGTATCTCAATGTTGTTTTGATTTGCATTTCTTTTATCGCTAGGGAGGTTGAGCATTTCTTCATGTGTCTATTGGCCATACTTCTTTCTTCTTCAGAGAAGTTTATCTTTAAGTCTTTAGCCCACTTATGTTTTAGGCAGTTGTTTCTTTGAGGATTTGTTGTTGGGGGGTTTAATTTTTGGGTTCCAAGTATATTTTAGATATGAGTCCCTTGTCCATTGTATGACTAGTAAAGATTTTTTTCCAATCCGTGGGCTTTCTATTGATCTTGCTAGCTATGACTTTGCTCTGCAGAAGCTCTGCAACTTTATGCGATCCCATTTGTCCAACCTTTCTTTGATTTGTTGTGTTTCCGGGTCTCTATTCAAAAAATTTCAGCCTGAGCCCAGGAGACCTAGGGTTTCTCCTATTCCATCCCGTAATGTTTTCAGAGTGTCTGCTTTGACTTCCAGGTCTTTGATCCATTTGGAGTTGATTCTGGTGCAGGGTGATATATAAGGATCTAGCTTTAGTTTTCTACATGTAGTTAACCAATTTTGCCAGCACCATTTACTGAAGAGGCTGTCTTTCTTCCATTCTATTGTTTTAGCTCCCTTATCGAAGATTAGATGGCTATAGGTCTGTAGGTTCATTTCTGGGGTTTCAATTCTATTCCATTGGTCCTGAGGTCTGTTCTTATGCCAATACCAAGCTGTTTTGATTACGATGGCTTTATAGTAGAGTTTGAAATTTGGTATTGATATTCCTTCAGCAGTGTTCTTTCCATTAAGGAGCGTTTTTGCTATTCAGGGTCTTTTATTGTTCCATATGAATTTTTGGATTGCCTCTTCCATTTCCTTGAAGAATAAGGTTGGAATTTTGATAGGTATTGCATTAAATTTGTAGATAGCCTTGGGAAGTATTGCCATTTTCACGATGTTAATCTTTCCAATCCAGGAGCATGGGAGGTTTTGCCATTTTTTAAGTTCTGTGTTGATTTCCTTTTTGAAGATTTTAAAGTTTTCATCATAGAGGTCCTTCACTTCTTGGTTAAGTTAATTCCTAGGTATTTTATTTTTTGTGGGGCTATTACAAATGGAGTTGCTTTCCTAATTTCAGCCACACTTTTCTCATTGTTGGCATACAGAAAGGCCATTGATTTTGGGGGGTTAATTTTATACCCTGCTATTTTGGCAAAGTTTTGAATCAGCTTGAGTAATTTGGGAGTGGAGTCTATGGGATTCTTCAAATACAAATCATGTCGTCTGCAAAGAGGGAGAGTTTTATTTCTTCTTTCCCTATTTGGATCGCCTTTATGTCTGCATCTTGTCTTATTGTTGTAGCTAGGCATTCTAATACTAGATTGAAGAGAAGTGGAGAGAGTGGCCATCCTTGTCTTGTTCCTGAGTTAAGAGGAAATGGCTTTAGTTTTTCACCATTAAGTATAATGCTGGCTGTAGGTTTTAAGTGACACATTGTTGTAAGGTGTTCAGGAGTAGAGCTACTGGCATGTGATAAAGATCCCAGCCATACTTGCTCCAAATGATTTCATAGGGTGTATATCTTCTTCAAATCTTAAGAAAAGTATAATGAAGTCTGTGTGAACTTTCTTTGCTAAAAGAGCTAAAATGTCAAGATTTGTGTTTTTGAGTCTCTAATAAAACACTATGACAACTCACTTAAAGGAAAAAATCTTACAGCCATCACCATAGAGTGTTAGAATTCAGTAAAGCCTTTGTGTCTATACAGCAGTATCTACCCTTGACATTCCTTTACTCAAGGCACATTATAAAGCTAGTTACTCAATGTATGTATGATCTCTTAGATCTTTGTTTTTCAAGAGCTTCTAAAACAGCAGAAAAAGGGGAAAGGCCCTAGGACTAGCACCTGGCTAACAACAGTTCAGCACACTTGCAAGGAAGGGTTAATCATACTGAAATATAGTCCTGGTTATTATCACCAGTTGATTGATTTATGTTCCAAGTGCCATGTTGTGAACTCAGGGAGTCTTTGTGGGTCATGTATGTGTTAGCAGTGCTAATTAGTTTACATTTATATATATACATATAAATATATGTATATGTATTTTTATATACACACTGTTGAGAAATTTATTACACTAAAGCAATTTGTTTTTGCTGGTTATGGGGCCTGAAATCTGGGCCTGGCTGCTGTCCCTCAGCGATTCAGCTCAATGCTAGCACTCTACCACTTGAGCCACAGTGCCACTTCTGGCTTTTTCTGCTTATGTGGTGCTGAAGACTCAAACCCAGAGCCTCAAGCATGCAAGGCAACACTCTAACACTGAGCTACCTTCCCAGCCCTAAAGCAAATTTGTATACACTTTTTAGTAACTAATCATGTCTGTTGTGTGGAAATTTCACCTGGGTAGAACCCACCCTACTCCTTATCATAAACAAGTAAATGAGTCATTATAGTATTTCTTTAAATTTTTCAGTTTAACTTTTTCTGGTCTCTGTACGTTTTTTTTAGGTGCAACAAAAAAGTGGCGTAAAATATATATCTTTTCTGGACTTCACGGGTCTTGATTTACAGATCTTCTGGAAGTTTTACAGTAAACTAGAACAAAGGTAGGTTAGAATTAATTATGAGGTGATAGTTATAAACAAAACTACAAATACCAAATTGTGCTATTCTAGTCTTTTTTTCTTCTAAATTGTTTTTGTTTTGTACTAGTATTTATTGTTCTGATATGAAATATTTGATTATTGCTAAAATAATACCTTACATAAATATTTTTACCAATATTTTCTTATTTTATTATCCTTACACATTTTGGGATAAGCAGGTCAAGTACTATAGTGATATAGGTTGAGCATTCCTAATCCCCAAATCCCAAATCTGAAATGATCCAAAATTTGAAACTTTTTACATGCCACAATTAGAAAATTTCATGTCTGACTTCATACTATGAATCAGGCACACTTCTGATATACTAAAAATATTGTATGGCTGTGGGTATAACTATATGGCCCAGTGTTTGCTTAGCAGCCACGAGGTCTTGGATGTAATCCCCAGCACCACAAAAAAGAAAATTATACCTAGTTAATATCAGAATATGTATATATGGTGTATGTGAAATGTGGAATTCATCCACATTTAGACTTGTGTTCTACCCCCAATAGGTCTCGGTAGGTATTTACAAATATCCCTACATCAGAAAAAGTCCCAGATTTGAAAATCTTCTATCCTGGTCCCCAGAAGTTCAAATAAAGGATGCTTTTCAAGGGTCACTTCACAGGTGATGAAACAGGCTGAGCATTAAATTTCTTTTTTTTTATTGTGAGAATACTGTACAGAGAAGTTACAATTACATGGGCAAGATAATGAGTACATTTCTCCTCTTTGTTGCCTCCTCTTTGTTTCCCCTTCCCATCACTTCCCATACTCCCTCCACCTTCCCCCACCCAATCCAAAGTTGTAAAGTTTGTTTTTGACATAATGATTGTACATCTCATTGTTGCAAGTGTCCACCTGTATCCCTAGTTAAACGATTTGTTTTTGCCTCTCCCCTCCCCAAATTATACCAACATCAAATACAGTGAAAGCAAAGGTTATACCGTGGGGGACAGGCATACAAAGCAACATAGAAATCATCTTATAAGTATGTTAGAAACAATTGCATGAAGAAAAAAAAAACATTTGAATACTTATCTGGGGTTCATTCCCCTAACATCAACTTATCTGACCTTTTCTGCTTGTGAGCATTAATTTCTTTCCCCAGTTTACAGAGTCAGATTAGTCTGTGTTGTCAGACTCTTATTGCATTATTCTTTCTGTTCTACCTTATTTCCTCTCCTCTCACTTGAAATCCCTTTCACTGAAAGGAGAATCCTTTGTAAATAGCTGTATGGCTTGGAATGTGAAAGCAACTTGCCCCCACTCTTTGATAATCTTTATCCTTCTGCCGTTCAAGAGAAGAGTGCATCTGTGCCAAAACCTGCAGTTTCTGCAGAGCTGCTTTACAGTGCTGCAAGGAGATGTGCCTACTGCCTCTGAGGAGGGGAAGCCTCCAGCTCTGCATCCAGAGAAAGTACAGGCTGCCAAGGAACTCTGTACACACTTATGTGATGGGAAGGACTGGGTATGCCTTGAATCAACCGTCTGCCAGTGCCACAAACCTCTTGCTGTAGAGGATTGTGAGATGATGCAAGCCAATAAGGAATCACTATTGTGAAAAATAAGTATTGCTTTTGATATCCTTTGGAATTACTATTTGGAGTAAATATTTATTCTTTCATCAATTGACTTCTCCTAGTTTCAGATGTACAGCTATATCATATTGAAAATAATCACCATTACACTGTTGAGTCTCAGTTTTAGTCAAGGCAATGGGATGAAGCTAAAAGATTAAGGGGGAGATTATAATGATGAACTACGACAAAATTCTTGTAACTATCTGACATTGTTATTATTACTGTACTGGTACTGGGACTTGAACTCAGAGCCTAGGAACTGTCCCTTAGCTTTTTCTCTGAAGACTTGCACCCACCATTTAAGCCACAGCTCCACTTCTGGCTTTTAAGTGGTTAATTGTAAAGAAAGAGTCTCACAGATTTTCCTACTTGGGCTTGCTCCAAACCATGATGCTCATATATTAGACCTCATAAGTAGCTAGAATTACCAGTGTGAGCCACCAGCACCCAGATTTTAGGTTATTTTTAAGGCTTTGCCAAGTTGTGTCTTAAAAGAAGATAAAAATAGTGAAATAAAACTCTCTAACATATACAAAGATGTTTCTTTGCTCTGGCATTAACTACAAAATACTAGTGTGTCTGTAGGATGGTTTAGTGGATGAACATTGACAGAATTTATGACAGTTGATTTCATTGTTCTTTTTTATTAGTGGTAGATAAGGTAGATGGAGACTCAGTACTTGTGGAGATTCTAAAGCAAGAAGTTAAGAAAACCCTTCTCAATGGGGCTGCCATATTCTTTCCTGATCGACAGACCCGTTGGAACCATCTCTTCACTATGATGGTCATTATTTACTGAAAGTGTGGATTCTTTTGCTGAAGTTGATTAACATGAGAATTGTTACTTTTTATTTGTTCTGAATATTTCAATTTGAGTTTCCCAAATGTTTGTTGATAGATTTCTAAACCTTTGTGCAAAATAGATATCAAAGGACATGACCGTGTGTTCATTTCTAATCTGTATTGTATAAGCTTTTGTCTCACAAGTCACAGTTTAGTCTCCAGCTTTATGATTTTCTTACAACCAAATTATGAGAAAATTTTAAACAAATACATAAGTAAAGTTGGCCAGGTGCTGGCAGCTCACTCCTGTAAACCTAGCTACTCAGAAGGGTGAGATCTGAGGATCGTGGTTCAAAGCCAGCCAGGCAGGGAAGGCCATAAGACTTTTATCTCCAATAAACCACCAGAAAACTGGAAGTGGCACTGTGGCTGAAGTGGTAGAGTGCTAGCCTTGAGCTGAAGAGCTGAGGGACAGTGCCCTGGCCCAGAGTTCAGGCCCCATGACCAACAAAAAATAAGTAAAGTAGATAGTTGTCTCACCCGCAAGTGTACTCATTAATTACCTTCAATAATGATAACCTTATCTTGTTCCATTTATAATATACCTCACATCCTGTTCTCCATCCTACCCAGGAAGTATATGACCATTTTATTTATCAATAATTCAAAATATACCTGTAAAACAATATTACCAAGTTTTGTTTCTCCAGTTTTTTTATTGGTCAGTTTTTAGATACTGTCATATTACTCAGACTAAGTACTGTATAAAGGTGTTTTAAGTATTTACAAGAACTCTGTTAGCAAATGGAATATTGTCCCAATTCTTTGCATTTACCAGGTAGCTGATTGAATAATTTTTATTTCATCCTACACAAAAAAGTAGAGGGCACATGGCTTCTTGAATAACACTAGTGCCTATTAGTAGATCAACCCTATGTCATTTGTTTTTATCGTCCCTTCAGAAAGCAGTGGTGAGGCTTTTTGTTTTCCTTCTTATGCTAATGAATTGAACTTCACTAATATTTTACCTGACTAAGCCATTCTTTGTCCAGCATCCTTATGTTCATGTGACCCCCGCCCCTGTCTCCCTCACTGTCTCTGTCATGTTGGGTCTTCTTTTTATTTTTCTTTTGTTGGTTGTGGGGCCTGAACTCTGGGCTGCCCAGGCTGTCCCTCAGCTCTTCAGCTCAAGGCTAGCAGTCTACCACTTGAGCCACAGCACCCATTTTGGTTTTTTTCTGTGTATGTGGTGCTGAGGAATTGAACCCAGGACCTTATACATACAAGGGGAACACTATACTACCACTGAGCCACCTTCCCAGCCCTCGTGTTGGGTCTTCTTGAACCCTCCGTCAAATGAATTGCACAGCATTAACTATTCAGTACATTTATTTTAAAACAGTAAATTTCTCCAAAAATAACTCAATAGCCCTGTCTGGAGGCCTGATTCTTATAATTATAAGCATAGTCTATAAATCTACAAGATAAAGGGAATGCTTTAACATTGTTTAAACAACAGAAAGCTCACAAAAATACATACTCTATCCCTGGCTTTATCTCTTCCTCTGATAGTGTGTAACTTTTAGAAGTCAGCTTCTTCAATTATTGGGTCAAACCTTCCAGAAGGAAAACTTGCAGATATTTCCTTTGGGCATAAACCAAACTGACCTGCCAGCTTTTGTTTAAGTAGTAGGTTCTTCCCTCTCCTGATACTGGATGGGGGTCTAGGTCACTGCCACAAGGTGGTCTGCTGAATCTGCTCTCCTCATACTTGGGACAAGTAGATGATGTTATCTCATGGTGCCATATGTCTGTGGAGTGTCATGAAGTAGATTTTCTGAATGTCCTTTTTCTGGCTTTCCAGAAGAATATCACTGAGCAAGAACATAAGCAGTCCCTGCAACTCACATTCCATTCACTGTGCATATATTTTAGATAAGTTTGATTCTCCTCGATTATTGAATAATTCTAACCTCTGTAGTTATTTTTCTTTAACTAGCCCTTCCTTCTGTGCTTTTGGAGTAGTGCTTCTCCTACCCAGAATTTAGAGAGTTTCTTGAGTTCCTACTAGGCATGAGAACGGCTAAAAGAGTGATAGACTGATAATCTTGTCAAAACCTTAATCCAAGTCCCTTAGAATTCAAGGTAGTATTGAACCCAGTGAGGACTTCTTGAAAACTTCAGTCTCTAATTAAATATCAAAGACACAAACTAAAACCAAAGGAGTTTGGGGTCCTCAGTCTTACATTACAACAACTGAAAAGGCAAAGAGTAGTAATGTATAGAAAGAAACATTCCAGAAGAGAGTATATGGAGACTTACAGTCCCATCAGAGAAGCCGATGGGACTGTAGAGTTCCTTAATGGAGGCACAGACTCTTGAAGGAGGGAGAGAACTGAGCATTTGCTTACAAGTCGGACTATCTGGCCTGGATGCCAGATTTAGGGCTATTTGTATAAAATGCTTTCAGAATCAGTTAACGAAGATGATGATAGGTCCTGGAGTTGTTGCATGAAGAACATTTGAAGATACAGGGATTGTTAGCCTGGATTGTCGAGTTATCAGTCATGATATCAGATATATTTAACAGTGATATCAAGGTAATTTATGTGCCTGTGCTTTTGGAAGGACATATGGACAGACAGTTGCATAGTTATAGTTATAACTACCATTTGTCTTCCTGACCCAAACCCCTCTATTTCATAGAAGTGTTTCTGACATGTCTCTGGGTTCTTTATTGGAACCTGACCAGGAAAAGACCCTTCCTACAAACAGGTGTAATGAGTTTATGTCCTTTCAGTGATAAAGACCCAGGTGGCCTTCTACTTTTACCTGAGACAAGTGACCTTCCTGGCATGAACATTCGTAAAGTCCTAGCTGTCACGAATCCCCTTTCTGTGGCTGCTTGAGAGGTACCTCCTGTTTTCTTCTCCATTCTTTACCTCATGCTTCTTTAAGAGTATGTGATACGACAGTTACTGTGGGGTTTTTTTGGAGGGTGCGTGGGGTTGGTGGTACTGGTTTTGTATTCACTGCCTCATTCCTGCTAAGCAAGTGCTCTACCACCTGATCCAAGCCCTTTTTGCTCCTGTCATTTTGAGGATAGTGTCTCAGTTTTTGCATGGTTTGGACTGAGATCCTCCTGGTCCTGGTCTCCCCAGTAACTATAGTAGCAAGCAGGTACACCACCCCAGATATCAGTTGAAGTAAGATGTAGTAAACTTTTTTCTGGGTGTTCCTTGAGCTACAGCTGCGATTATAGTATGAGCTACCCTACCTGGCTACAGTCTTAACTTTTTTTTAGTATTGTTTTTGCCATCACATTAGTTTTCTCTCATATGTCTAAACTATTCTGCCCATCTCTGTGTCTTCCTTAAAAGTCTCACTACAAGATCATTGATATATGCTGTCTTTCCAGTTCATCACAGATCTTTCTAATCTCCATTGTTATTTACGCCATTTTCTATACTGTCTTTTTCTCTTGTAGCACATCTCAATCATGCATATTCTTCAAACTCTAAAACCTCTTCAAGCTCTTATGATGCTCGGTCAAAGCCACTGGGAGAAAACTTCAGGGTTCTCACAAGTTGATCGAAGCAGGAGCTCAAGATGCTGGAACAAAACTGAAACCTGGCTCTTCAACTGGGTCATCCAACTCTGATCACACTGACTGTCCAAAATAATTTCCCACAATCCCTTACCACTGGGACATCAAGTACTTGTCCTTTCTTCCCTTTCTCTCATCTGTGATACAGAGGAAATTGCATACACCATTAAACCTTCTAGGCCAGAGATTATTGCAGCCACTGAATTATATTCTTGTAAAAGCAAGCATTTATGGTTATAGGGAGGGAGATAGACAGAGTTATATTAGGAGACAAAAAAGTAAAAATGGTCTAAAGTATACCTAGCCTGAGATTTTTCTCATGTCTATTAGTTCAACAATGTCTACCCAAAGCCTGTTGTGTGTGAGGCCTCACATTAGGTACAGAGGATACAATGGTAGAGAAGCCCAAATAAATGTGTTATTAGATAGTTTTGGCCATACATCAGGCTGTCAAAGGATGAACACAGGTCTAGGGAGAGGGAAGTCAACTAGGGAAAGGCATTTTACAAAAGAAGTGCTGAGCTCAGGGCAGGACTTTGAATAGGCTTAAACAAGCAAAGAAGAAGTTAGAGACATTTCAAATGGAGGGCGGTACACCTACAGTGGGCCTGTGATGAAATGGGAAGGAACAGGTGACTAAAAGGGGGATGATAATGGGTAGGTTCTGAACATGTGGTACTTGTGGTTTTAGTGGCCTTCAGGTGGTAAGACCTAGTTGCACTCTCAAGATAGACATTGTGGCTAAAGCTTCGTAACCAGTAATGAACAGCAAGTCATGATTGGGGACTACCTCACATCACTCATGGGCATCTTGAGGAAATCTACAAGGAAGGTAGCCAGGACAGTAGGAAGGAGTATCAGGAAGAAATTCTGGCAGAGAAAAGAGAAAGAACTTAAAGAGGGCCAGAGTTTTCAGAGCCTGAGGTTCAGTGGAGAGGATTTGCTCTGCAGGTGGTAACTGGGGAGTGATCCAATAGAGACAGTAGAATGGGATTGAAGGAAAAGCAAAACCACCGCATGAAGGGACCATTTCAAAATGTGGTTCACATACAAAAGAATAAATATGGGGGTCTGGGAAAGTGGCTCAGTGGTAGAGTGCTTGCCTTGCATGCATGAGGCCCTGGGTTCGATTCCTCAGCACCACAAAAGCAGAAAAAGCTGGAAGTGGCACTGTGGCTCAAGTGGTAGAGCACTATCCTTGAGCTGAAGAGCTGAGGGACAGCGCCCAGGCCCAGAGTTCAGGCCCCATGACCGGCAAAAAAAAAAAAAGAATAAATATGGATGGACAATAAGTGAAAACAACTCACTGTAGTATCATTCTTAAGTGTGTGTTCACAGGTCCCTTGTTTTTCTTTCTAGTCATCCCTGTACTATATGTTGGTATTGCCTGTTTTTTACCTTTATAGCATACAATCTTCTGTGAAATATTTGTTTTGCTTAACAATGTTTTTGAGGTTCATTCATGTGTTATCATTTGTATTCACGGATGTACCACAATAGTCTCTTTATTACATACCATAATTATCTGTTTTACTTGGAGAGATATATGGGTTGATTCTAGTTTAGAGGAATTAATTACAGACAGTGCTAATATTAGCATATGTCATAGTTTTTTGTTTTGTTTTGTTTTGTTGGTTGTGGGACTTGAACTCTGGGCCTGGGCACTGTCCCTCAGCATTTCAACTCAAGGCTAGCACTCTACCATGTGAGCCACAGTGCCATTTCCAGTTTTCTGGTGGTTTATTGGAGATAAGAATCACAGACTTTTCTGCCCAGGCTGGCTTTGAACTGTGGTCCTCAGATCTCAGCTTTCTGAGTATCTAGGATTATAGGCCTGAGCCACTGAAGCCTGGCCACTTCATAATTCTTTCTTTTTTTTATGCCCTTCGTAGGGCCTGAACTCTGGGCCTGGGTGCTGTCTCTTAGCTCTTCAACTGTAGACTAGTGCTCTACCACTTGAGCCTCAGCCCCACTTCTGGCTTTTTCTGCTTATGTGGTGCTGAGGAATTGAACCTGGGGCCTCATGCATGCAAGGCTCTACCACGAGCCACCTTCCCAGCTCCAACTTCATAATTCTTATATGCCAGAAATTCCCTCTGGAAGCTAGATGCCCATTCAGAGAAAATCCAAAGAACAAAGATGACAAAGAGTCACAGAAGGAGCATGAATTATTTTCAAGCAGGTTTTTAAAATAAAATACGAAAGTGGGAAAATCCCATCTTCCCTTCCAATATACAGGCACAATTTTTTTTTCAGGCACACAAAAAATCAGACACAAATTGAATGGACATTTCTAAAGTCTGGGCTCATTAGTATACATGTTCATCTTCAACAGAAATCTCTAAGCATTTTCCATGGTAGGAAGATTACAAGCTACAAAGCTACTTCTTCCGTTTACAAATTCTAAATTCTATAGTCATTTAGTCAATTCCCCTTACATAAAATATTATTTTTTTCTAAAAACATCTTCCTTATATAGAGATTCCACACAGTGGTGCAATTTCAATCCTTTGTAAATTACACTTTTAAAAATTAAAGGTTGGGCTGGGAATGTGCCTTTGTGGTAGAGTGCTTGCCTAGCATCCATGAAGCCCAGGATTTGATTCCTCATTACCACATATATAGAAAAAGCCAGAAATGGCACTGTGGCTCAAGTGGTAGAGTGCTAGCCATGATCAAAAGAAGCTCTGGGACAGTGCCAAGGCCGTCAAGCCCCAGGACTGGCAAAAATAAAAATTAAAAAAAAAATTAAAGGTTCCACCAGGTGCTAGCTTATAGCTAATCAGATAGCTGAGATCCAAGCCAGTCTGAGCAGGAAAGAATATAAGATTTTTTTTATCTCCAGTTAACCACCTCTTCTCCCCCCACCCCCGCCCCAGAAAAGGCAGAAGTAGAGCTGTGGTTCAAGTAGTAGAGCAGTAGTAGCCTCAAGCAAAAAAACTGAGGGACAGCCCTCAAATCTTTAGCTCACACTCCAGAACTGGCACAAAAAGAACAAATAAAGGCTTCTGTTCTTTTTAGTGATATATTATTACTACTTAAAACAATATGTAGCTCCTAGTTCTTCAAATACCTTAACACTGGTCTTTAGCCTGAAACTAGACATACTTTTCCAAAAATGAAGAGCTAACATTTAGTGAGATCACTGCCCCCAGTCACACAATATCAGTGATATCACTAGCAATTCTGTTTTTGTTGTTGTTATTGTTGTTTAAGCCTAGTAAAGAGGTCACATAACTGTAGCATAACAATTTTTGATGTTTGAATTTATATTTTCATTTTCAAATGAATTGCTAGAAAATGTGATTTTCCTATTGTTTTCCTTCAATGATGGATTATCTTTATTTTTTCCATATATTATTTTCAATTTGTTGTACAGGGTAGATGTATTTTAACATGTGCATATACTCATACAATGTAGGGCTGGGAAGGTGGCTCAGTGGTAGAGTGCTTGCCTTGCATGCATGAGACCCTGGGTTTGATTCCTCAGCACCACACAAGCAGAAAAAGCCAGAAGTGGTGCTGTGGCTCAACCAGTAGAGCGCTAGCCTTGAGCTGAAGAGCTTAGGGACAGTGCCCAGGCCCAGAGTGCAGGCCCCACGACTGACAAAAACAAAACAAAACAAAACTCATGCAATGTACCTTGATCAGACTCACACCTTCTTTTCCATTCTCCCTCAACCCTGCTAGTGGGAGATTTGATTGAAAACTCAGGAGAAGGGCCCAGAGACAGAAGATTCATTACAAGAAAGAGATGAACAATGGGGTGGGCTTCTTGGGGTGCAGAAGTTGTCTTGTGGAGCAAAAAAAACCATTTGTATGTTCCACAAAAATGCAGAGCAATAGGGAAGTTATCCTAAAACCATTTTTCTTGGTTCACTTCTGGATTGAATGCTCTTTTATAAATTTGCCCCATACACATAGGTTTTTGTTTTTGCTTTGCCAGTGACAGCTGCTTCTATAGAGATAGTTCCTGCCCAAGTTCTGGGAACACATTATTTGGACATTTCCTGTTTGTCTGTTTCTTTGTAGTGTGAGCTGTTGATGCTCAGTGAGCAGCCGGGGAAGTTGCCTCTGTGGTCTTTTCTCTGTTCTGGTCTGTGCAAGGTAGCCTGCTCTCCCGGTGCCATTTGCAACTGAAGAGCACAGACTCTGGAGCCAAAGATCTTGCTGTGTACCTTATAGAAAAAATGTGAGTATCAATACACAATCCATGAAAACAGATAGTTATAACTCACGCATCAAGTATGTATATGGCTTATTTCAGTTCCGATCTATAGTTATTTCCGCTTTTGTTTTTGTTATTTGGAAGTTTTTGTTTTGTTGAGACAATATTTCACTATGTACCTGAGGTGTGCCCTGAACTCGTGACTCTCTTGCCTCAGCCTCTCAAGTGCTGAAGTTACAAGCCTGTGTCACCACCTTGTTCAGATTATTTTTGTTTTTTTTGACCCATTTCTGGGTCTAGAACCTAGGGCCTGAGTGCTATGTCTGAGCTTTATTGCCTAAGGCTATTGCTCTACTTGAGCCACAGCACCCCTTCCTGCCCTTTTCCTGGTTAATTGGAGATAGAGTCAAGTTGGCATAGAACTCAGCCTTCTGAGTAGATAGGATTGCATGAGCCACCATGCCTAGCCTTTTTTTCTTTTCTTGGAGCGGTGGGGGGAAGGTGCTAGTACTTGAACTTAGGGCCTAGGCACTTTCCCTTAGCATTTTTGCCCAAGCTGAGCACTCTGCCACTTGAGCCATAGTTCTACTTCTGGCTTTTTGCTTCTTAGCTACAGATAGAGTCTTCATGGACTTTCTTTCCTGGGCTGGATTCAAACTTTGATCCTCAGATCTCAGCCTGCTGAGTAGCTAGGATTACAGTTATGAGCCATTAGCATTAGTGTTTTTATTTAGAATTTGGTCATTCTACTGCCTAGTCATTGTCTTTGCAATCATACAGCACTCGTAAGTGATATTATTGCATGCCAGGGGAGTCTGCGATCTCTGTTAATCATCACCCTCAAAAGAAAGTCTGGAGCTTTTAAAATCTATAACTTTTATAAATCACTGAAAATATTGATGCTTGTTTCCTGTAAATCGACAGAAAATTGTATGAAATCCAACAGACGGTGAGAAATTGACTATTCACTTCTGCCAAATTTGGTCTCAGCAATTATGACAAAATGCTTGGAGTTCTGGATCAAGCCACTTAGGCCTTGGGAGATCAGAACATTAATTCATGGACCCATTGTAAACTAAAGGAAAGGGAAGGCTAAGAGCTGACTCATTTGGTCAGTTTTTCATATTTTTCCCTTTTCCTTCCCCCGTCCCTTTTCTTTTCCCCTTTTCCTTTTCCTTTTCCCTTTCCCTCTCCCTTTCTCTTTCACTCTTTCACAGTACTGGTATTTGAATTCAGGGCTTTGCTTGCTAAGCAGGTATAACTCAGCCACACCTCCTATTTTTACTTAACTTATTTTTCAAATAGAGTATTACATTTCTGTCTGGGCCAGCTTGGACTGCAATTTTCCTATTTGTATTCCCCAAATATCTGGAACTACAACTATATAATCATATGTTCAGATTTTTATTGGTTGAAATGAGGTCTCCCAAGATGAGTTCTCTCAAACTTCTTGTCTAGGCTGACCTTAAACTGTAGTCCTCCCAAGTAGCTAGGACTACAGGCATCACCACTTCTTTTTAGATAAGTTTTCACTGTGTAGCCCATGCTGGCCTTGAACTGCTGTTTACCCAGGCTGCCCTTGAAATTCTCAGTTCTTCCTCAGCCTTCTGAGTGCTGGGATCAAAGACATAACTTAGAGTGATATCTCTACTTCATTGAAAAGCAACAAAGACAAAAACTCACCTTAAACTTAACTATCACTCATATCAACTACTGAAATTTTCACTGCTTTTCCCTTTCAGAAGAAATTAGACTGACATTTTTCATTTGGATGATGCTTAATGGTTTTGTGATCTGCTGTTCCCTTCTCCCTGCTTTGGTAGTCAGTTTCTATAGCCCTCCTTAGCTTTGCCTTGGTAATAATGTAGTAAATGATGTTCTTACCATATAAAATATTAACTACTTTATGTTTTGATAGATGTGGGACAGTTTCTGGCAAGCATGAGAGGGATTTTGGAATACCTTTTGTCACAGAATAGTGGAAAACCGTAGTAGAAAAACTGTGTAATTCAGTGTTTTCCATGGCAGCTCATCAACTGGTAAGGAGAAGTGGCTATTTGCAACAAGCAGGGAAGGGAGTGGTGGAAATGCCAGCATGTGCAGTGAATACTGAGTACTTCATCTTCCTTTAGGTCATCTTTCTCCTAGACTATAATGTTCAAAATCCTAGCTACTCAGCAGGTTGATATCTGAGGAATAAGATTTAAAGCTAGCCTAGGTAGACAAATCTAAGAGAGCCCTATCTCAACCAGCAAAAAGCAAGAGTGGAGACATGTTTCGAATGGTAGAATGACAGCCATGACCAAAATAGCTGAAAAAGACTCAAAGCTCTAAGTACAAACCTTAATACTGGCACATTTCTAGAATGTAACCACACCCATATGACAGTTGCTTTGATACTCTACTTGTAGAGAGGAACCGTTGCAGTAGAGATTATGTAGCCCACAAAAGCTAAAAAATTAACTATCTGGCTCTTCATAGGAAATTTGCTAATACCCAGTCTTGTCCAGATTAAATTAAAGAGCTGTTAATCTCTGAGTTCAGAAGGGCCAGTGGATCCAAGAGAAAGACTTAAACCATGGTGAAAGCTAGGAGCCCGGCTGACAGATCTGCTTAATCTCTGGGCTGGAGCCTGCTTCAGACTTTACTTCTCTCTCCTATCAAGGGTCTTGGTTGAGAACAAAGAACTGAGCCAGTGATCACTGGCTGAGCAGATAGTCACTTGAGTTTTAGAAAGCTGAGCAGCAGTTTTCTAATTCTGCTTTCTAAATTGAGTTGTGAGTTTTGTGTTTTGGTATCATCTCTGTACATTTCTCCCTTAATAATTTTGAACTTGTAGAAATGGAGACCGCTTTTAAGATTTTTTTGAGTCACAAAGAACATACTTACTGCTGAGTTGTTGCCTCCTTCCATCTTGTTGACCACATGACTTTTGTTTGTCTCTAGAATGTGACGTTTAAGGATGGTCCTCTTTCATTCTGACAGCAGTAATAATGAATGGGGCTACAAATTCGCCGTCACTGCCTATGGCCTGCCTGATGTTGCCGTGTCTTGTGGGTTAGACTTGCAACTCCTTGTCTCTCGACTAATGGGCCGCCTTGACTCCCAGTGCATGGCACTCAAGTCTGTGCATCATAAATTCACAGTCTTGTCCCTTCCTTTTTCATTACAACTGTGTTGAAGAGCTAGGTAGGAACTCTCTCTCATAGGTGGTCTCCACATCACAATAGAGCAAGGTATTAATAATGCTTCTTTTTAGTTTTCCTTAAACCAAATCAAAACAGTTTGCCCACTGGGCACCATTGGGAAGTTTCTTGACTCAGGCTTTGGCCCTATCACATAGTATGTTGTGGATGCCCTCTATGGAGAACAATTGGGAAATTGCTGTTTATAGCAGCAGCATAGTCATTTTTAGAGATATTCCAACTAGAAGGTAGAAATATAGTCATTTGATTGTTGTTTAAGTGAAATTATGTGAACATAAATAGGTATGTGAATACATATATTATCCTAAAATGCATTAATCAACTTCTTATCATTTGTTTCAAGGGATAGATATATAGAATAAATCTTTTGCAGTATTTCATATCTATATAATTTTTTAAAACATTTTTCTGATTGTAAAATCAAATATCATTCATCCTAAATGGTCACTTTCTGTTAGGTTTTAAAAAAGAGGTAGCCGAGGAAGAACAGCAGCATATACATGGTATTCAGGTAAGGGGTAGGTTTATTCATTGTTCCGGCTGGCACCAAGTCATCTTGGTCCTCAACGTGGTGGGAAAAGGCCTCGGAAAGAGAGCTGGGATAGCTGGGAAAGAGAGAGAAGAGAGCTAGAAAAGAGAGCATCTGGGAAAGGTGGGAAAGAGAGAGAGCTAGGAAAGAAAAGAGAGTTGGGAAATAGAAGAGAAAGAAAGAGCTGAGAAAGAGCTAGAAAATAGTAGAGAGAGGGCATCTGGGCCTAGGCTAGGCCTTATCTAGGGTATGGGAGGAGAAAGGTGTGGCCACATCAAATTCAGATGTGACCTCAGCGGATGCAGATGTGACCTCTTTCATGTGTGACAGTTGCCTAGATACCGCAGGTACTGGGTAGAAAATTTGCTGCAAGGAGGGTGGAGTCTGCTTGCCATCCAGGAGCAGACCTTACACTTTCCAATGCCTGAGGGTGGAGTCTGCTTGCCATCCAGGAGCAGACCTTACACTTTCCAATGCCTGTGTGTCTAATTTCCCTTAGTTTCTTTTTCAAGGTAATTAGTACATTTCTTATCAAGCATTGCTGCTACCATCTTTGTTTCCCCTTCCCATCCCTCTCCCCCCCCACCCCCATCCTGCCAAAGTTGTAAAGTTCGTTTTTCAACATAATAATTTGTCCATCTCATTGTTGTAATGGGTCCACCTACATCCCTATTTAAACGGTTTGTTTTTGCTCTTCCCCTCCACAAATTATACCAACATCAAATACAAGGAAAGCAGGGATTATACCATGGGAGAAGGACATACAAACCAACAAAGAAATCATCTTATAAATATGTTAGATACAATTGCAAGAAAGAAAAAAACACATTTGACTACTTATCTTGGGGTTAATTTCACCTAGCATCAACTTATCTGACCTTTTCTTCTTGTTTCAGACATAAACTAGTAGTTCAGATTTCAAACTGATAAATAAATGTAAGGAAGCCAACAAAAACATTCAGTTCCTCTCATCTGATGATTCCTCTACAACAATGAGGAAAGAGTTCATCCTGCAAAGGAACTATGATAGGATATCAAAAAGAGAATTCATTCTTCTAGGTCTTCCCTATTTTTGCAATGTAACTTAAATGATGTAAAACACAATAGACCGCTCAGATACTTTTATGTTTTATCAGTTTTGCACATTTTCATATGGACTTCATCTCAGTCTACAACATTCCTTCATTATTCTCTCCCTGATATTTTTACACTACCAAGACATAAGAACATTTTTATATGATTTTTATTATAAAAAAAACTGTACAAAGCTGGGAAGGTGGCTCAGTGGTAGAGTGCATGCCTTGCATGCATGAGGCCCTGAGTTCGATTCCTCAGCACCACATAAGCAGGGAAAAAAAAGCCGGAAGTGGCAATGTGGCTCATAAGTGGTAGAGCGCTATCCTTGAGCTGAAGAGCTGAGGGACAGTGCCCAGGCCAGAGTTCAGGCCTCACAACCAGACCCAAAAAAAAAAACTGTACAGAGGTGTCACATTTCTGGGAGCAAATAATGAGTACATTTCCTAACAAGCATTGTTCCCTTCTCCCACCATCCCTTCCCTCCCACCTCCACAAATACACTCCCCTCCCCCCTTCCCCTGCCTAAATTGTAAAGTTCATTTTTCAACAGAGTGTCTTGTGCATCTCATTGTTACAATGGGTTAACCTGTATCCCTATTTAACCATTTTGTATTTCCCTTCCCCTTGCCAAATTAGAGAAACGTATACACAGGATGTTGGTTTACCAACTTCAAATACAATGAAAACAGGGGTTATAGCGTGGGGGGGAACATATACAGAAACAAAAAAAATCACATCACACATCATAAGTACATTAGAAACAATAACAAGAAAGTAAAAAAATACTTGTGTCCCTATCTTAGGGTTCATTTCCCTTAATATCATCTTATCTGCTCATATGCACATAGCTTTTGATGTATTCTGCTTATCACAGACATATATTAGTTATTGAAAATAAGGGAAACCATGTGACCTATGTTTCTTTGGACTTGGCTTACTTCACTTAATAAATTTTTTTTCCAAGACTTTCCAATTCCTAACAAATTGGGCGATACCATTCTTTCTGATGCAGGCATAGAATTCCATTGCGTATATACACCCACATTTTCTTGATCCATTCATCTACTGAGGGGCATCAGGGTTGTCTCTATATCAGCTACTGTAAATAATGGTGCAGTAAACATAGTTGTGCTGGTAGTTTTAGTATAGTCTTGTTTGTGATCATTTGGGTAAATGCCCCAAAGTGGGATTGCTGGGTCATAGGAGAGCTTTATATGGAGTCTTTTGATGAGCCTCCATATTGCTTTCCAAAGTGGTTGAACAAGTTTACACTCCCACCAAGAATGCAGTAGAGTCCCTGTGACCACATACTCTCCAGCATCTGTTGTTGCAAAAATGGAACATTTCACTAATTTGCGTGTCAGCCTTGCTCAGGGGCCATCCTAATCTCTGTATTGTTCCAATTTTAGCGTATTTGCTGCCTAATTGAGCACAGAACATTTTTTATATGTAAAGTGTAATTGATTTTCTTAAACTAGACAATTCAAAAAAAGTAAGCTCAAAAGATTTCTTGTGAAATTTTAGAACCATGTATTTTGTTTTTTTAGCAATACAACAAACTGTTAGTACCATGTATTTCTTACATAAGCACATATTTAAGAATAAAGTCAAGATTGGCATGTCAAAAACAAAATAATTCCAGATATTTGTTGTTCAAGAGATGTGTAGGAGGAGGAATTCAATTATTCTATAAAAGGCACCTGTCATAATGAACACTGCAGCAAGTGTTAAGGTTTGTTAAAAGTTTTAAATGTATTTAATTTTGGGTATTTGCTTATATATGCCAAAATTAGGACTGTTTGGCAGGTCATAAACTTTTCTATAAAGTATTTAAGGTTTATGGTAGCAGACATATGGTACTAATTATGTACATTTCAGAGTTTATAGAAACATTACCAATAAGAAGTTACAAAGTCTTTGTGTAAAGAAGCAGAGTGAAGAGTTAAGACTTTGTTAACTACATAGTTTCTGTTAAATTTTTAGGGCTTCCTTACTTTACATGTTAGTGAGGAACAAATGATGATATAAGCCATATACAAATGATGAGATGAACCATACAAAGTAATCTTCGTGGGTAACTTTAAAGACTACTCATAGCCTATAAAACTCTTTTTAAAGGGCTGGGAAGTTGGCTTAGTGGTAAAGCGCTTGCCTTGCATGCTTGAGGCTCTGGGTTCGATTACTCAGCACCCATAAGCAAAAAAACAATCCAGAAGTGGTGCTGTGGCTCAAGTGGTAGAGAACTAGCCTTGAGCTGAAGAGCTGAGGGGCAGTGCCCAGACTCAGAGTTCAGGCCCACGACCGGACCCAAAATAAAAACCCAAACAAAATCCTCTTTTTGAACATCATAATCTTAGCCAGTTTTAAATGCACAGGAATATGAGAAAATAGTAAAATCTAATATGTAGAACACTTCAAATACTGAAAACACTGGTAATTGTTTTTTTATTTTATTAATCATTAATATTTAATTTTTGGTTTTATTTGTTGCATTGTTTCCCTTTTTGTAATATAATACAACTTTTTATAAGTCATAATCAGGAGGTACTTTGAGAAGCTTACTGGGATGGCCAAAGCATTTTTTATAGGTGCATGTGAGTTTACAAAGAAGAAAATTAAGACTAAAATATTTATTAAAAAAATTATCAAGTACAGTCTGAATCAGGAGGGATGATAAATGTCCACACCCAAAATCTTAGCCCTCGTCTGAAGCAGCGGTATTACAGAGTTGAGACCACAAAAGTGAGAAACTGTTTTTGTGTTTTTTGTTTTTGTCAGTCGTGAGGCTTGAACTCTGGGCCGGAGCGCTGTCCCTGCACTCTTCAGCTCAAGGCTGGCTCTCTACCCCTTGAGCCACAGCGCCACTCTGGTTTTCTAGTGGTTTATTAGAGATAAGAGTCTCACGGACTTTCCTGCCTGGGCTGGCTTTCAACCGTGATCCTCAGAACTCAGCCTCCTGCATAGCTAGGATTATAGTCGTGAGCCGCTGGCACCCAGCATTGTTTTGTTGATTTTTATTTTGTTGGTCATGGGGCTTGAACTCTGGGGCCTGGGTGCTGTCCCTCAGCTTAAGGCTAATGCTACCACTTGAGCCTTTGTCTTTTTCTACTTCTGTGGTGCTGAGGAATCAAAACCAGGGCCTCATGCATGCAAGGCAAGCACTCTACCATTGAGCTACCTTCCCAGCTCCTGAAAGACTGTGTTTTAAAAAATCATCTAAACAACATTTGCTTTCTGCTTTGGGTTATATAATGAAATATATGAATATCTTTTTATATTTTTGTGAATTGTCATACTTCTAAATTTATACTAACTTCAGCCACTTTATCCTTTTCAAAGTCATGAAATATCTCTGAGAGATTTCTTCTGGGAAAATTGTATTTGCACTTATAATTTCTTCTGAGTCATTTTTATTTTTATTTATTTTTTTTATTGTGAAAAAACTGTCCAGAGGGGTTACAATTACATGGGCAAGATAATGAGTACATTTCTTATCAAGCATTGTAGCCTCCTCCTTTGTTTCCCCTTCCCATTCCTTCCAAGCCTCCCCGCCACCCAGTCCTCCCCCCCAATCCCCCACCAAAGTTGTAAAGTTCGTTTTCGACATGACAACTTGTACTTCTCATTGTTGCAACGGGTCCATCTGTATCCTTATTTAAACGACTTGTTTTTCCCCTTCCCCTCCACAAATTATACCGACATCAAATACAGTGAAAGCAGGGGTTATACTGTGGGGGAGGGACATACAAAGCAACAAAGAAATAATCATATAAATGAGTTAGAAACAAATGCATGAAAGAAAAAAACATTTAAATACATATCTTAGGGTTCATTTTCCTAACATCACCTTATCTGACCTTTTATGCTTGACTCATACATATACTAACTATTGCAAATGAGGGAAACCCTGGCACCTATGTTTCTTTGGGCTTGGCTTACTTCACTTAATATAATTTTTTCCAAGTCTTTCCAGGCCCATATCAAGCACTGAAATAGAAACAGCAATAAGAGACCTCCCATCTAAGAAAAGTCTAGGACCAGATGGTTTTACAGTGGAATTCTACAAGGCCTTCAAAGCAGAGCTCACACCAATACTCCTCCAACTCTTCAATGAAATTGAAAGAGAAAGTTCACTACCGAACACATTCTATGAAGCCATCATAACCCTCATCCCAAAACCAGGCAGGGACTCATCATTTTTATTTTTTATCAAAATCATTGTATATTTTATGTTGATGGGTTATCATACATCAAATACCTTCAAATGTACATGTAGAGTCTAAAGATAGCAGTATCAATATTCTCATACAGCTCTTGTTTATCTGTTATGTACTTTCAGTATTATGGTACTTTTCTTTTCACCCTTTCTCATTCATAGTCTTTCTCTTTCATGCTCCATGTCTGCTACTTAGAATTTCTGCTGGTCTATTATCCTTCAGGATCCACTGGTTTTGTGGGAACATGATAGGGACCAACAGTTTCCCTTGCACTCTTTAAGAATTATAAGAGGGACGTGATATTATTCTTTGCCATTCTAAATGGCAAAACAACAGATCTAGGAATTCCTTTTCACCTTTACTTCTATTATAAATTTTATCTCAAAGGAATCATTGGGATAGATAAGATATTTTAACTTTTGACCTAAAAGTTCTTTTTCTTTTACAAACAACCTTTTTCTTTGATTATCAGTAAGTAACTACATGTAATGAAAACAAAGCTATCCTATGGTAAGTAGACCGAAGTTGTTCACAGGGATAAAAAACAAGGTAATGGGGCAAGTGAGAACAAAGGATACCCATCATAGAGCACAGCTCCTCAGAGCAGTTTATCATGTACACTTTGTGAGAATGACAATGTGCTGGGAACTATTGATTAAATCACTGAACACTGATTTATATATATGTACATATATTTGCATATGTATATTTATTTATATATGCATATATGTATGCTTATGCCCTTATATATGTACACATGTATGTTATTATACACATAAATTCACACATACATATACACATGTATATATGCACACATGGAGAAAGACACATATTTACAGCCAACACAAGTTTCACTAGTTGTTGAATATGCCTTAGATGGAATACTTGAAACAAAATATGTTGAAAATGTATTTGTCTCTATTAGTTCTTTTACCACTCCTCTTATCTCTTAAAACTGGTAGGTTTTGACAGATTTGACTTGCAAAATGCAGTACAAGTCACTCAGAAATCTCAGTAAGTAAGAACATATCGTGTTTCCCAGCTCCCTACAGAATGCTTGCTCTTATAGACATTCTCAACAACCAAAGTAGCAGGAAAATGCCCTGGTAAAAAATAAAGATATATATCTCATTGTTGCAATGGGTCCACCTATATCCCTAGTTAAACGATTTGTTTTTTCCCTTCCCCTCCACAAATTATACCTACATCAATACAGTGAAAGCAGGGGTTATACCGTGGGGGAGGAATATACAAAGCAACATAGAAATCATCTTATATATATGTTAGAAACAATTTCATGAAAGTCAAAAAACCAAAAAAACATTTGAATACTTATCTTGGGGTTCATTCCCCTAACATCAACTTATCTGACCTTTTCTGCTTGACTCAGACATATACTAGTTATTGCAAATAAGGGAAACCATGGAACCTATGTTTCTTTGGGCCTGGCTTACTTCACTTAATATAATTTTTTCTAAGTTTTACCACTTCCTAACAAATGTGGCAATGTCATTCTTTCTGATGGAGGCATAGAATTCCATTGTGTATATATACCACAATTTCTTGATACATTCATCTGCTGAGGGGCATCTGGGTTGGTTCCATATCTTAGCTATGGTAAATAAAGCTGCAATAAACATAGTTGTGCTGGTAGTTTTAGTATGGTCTTGTTTGTGATCATTTGGGTAAATGCTCAAAAGTGGGATTTCTGGGTCATAAAGCAGCTATATGTGGAGTCTTTTGAAGAACCTCCATACTGCTTTCCAAAGTGGCTAAACAAGTTTACACTCCCACCAACAATGTAGAAAAGTACTCTTCTGTCAACATTCCCTCCAGCATCTTTTGTTATTAGAGTTCTTTATTATAACCATTCTAACTGGGGTGAGGTGGAATCTCAATGTTGTTTTGTCGAAAAATGAGCTTTACAACTTTGGTGGGTGGGGGGATGACCAGGTGTGGGGGGAAGATGGGAAGGGATGGAAAGGGGAAAGAAAGAGGAGCCAACAATGCTTGATAAGAAATATACTCGTTATGTTGCCCATGTAACTGTAACTCCTCTGTGCGGTATTCTCACAATAAAAAAATAATATTATAAGGCTCTAAATGGCATACTTCCTTGAGCTCTTTTCCAACAGCCAGCATCAATTCCTAAGCAGATGAGAGAGTCCTCAGAAGACTGGAACTCAGATCAACATTTAACCAACCCATGTGAAAAGTCCTATGAGAGAAATCCTGGCTGAGGTCTGGCTGATTTCCTGGCCAAGAAAATAAGAAAAGAAGAAAGTATTTTTAATGTATTAAAGTTTGAGAATAATTTGTAACCTGTCAATAAATGTGTAGAACACAACTATACCAACTGACAAAAAATGATGTGCTCTTGGACTTGGTAAGTGATTTTACATTTGTTTACATAAGTAGAATCAGCAAAAATCAAGCCAGCATTTCTTCATTTAAGATATGAAGAAAGGATACAGATTGACCCATTGTAATAATGAACTGTACAAGACACTCTATCAAAGAGGGGGTGGAGGGATGAGTTGGGGAGGTGTGAAAAGAAGGGATGGTAGGGCAAAAACAAAGGAGAGGGTGCTCAATAAGAAATGTACTCATGCTGGGCGCCGGTGGCTCAGGCCTCTAATCATAGCTACTCAGGAGGCTGAGATCTGAGGATCTGATTTAAAGCCAGACTGGGCAGGAAAGTGTGAGAAATTCTTTTTTTTGGAGGGAGGGGTCCGGTTGTGGGGTCTGAACTCTGGGCTTGGGCGCTGTCCCTCAGCTCTTCAGCTCAAGGCTAGCACTGTACCACTTGAGCCACAGCACCACTTCCGGCTTTTTTCTTTTTGCTTAAGTGGTGCTGAGGAATTGAACCCAGGGCCTCAGGCATGCAAGGCAAGCGCTCTACAACTGAGCCACCTTCCCAGCCCCCAAGAAATTCTTATCTCCAATAAACCACCAAAAAACAGGAAGTGGCGCTGTAGCTCAAGTGGTAGAGTGCTAGCCTTGAGCTGAAGAACTGAGGGACAGGACTCAGGCCCAGAGTTCAAGCCCCATGAACGACAATAGAGATAAAACGAGAAATGTACTCTTTACCTTACTTATGTAACTGTAACCCCTCAGTACAGTATCTTTACAATAAAAATATATATTAAAAAGATACAAGGAAAACTTCTGTACTTATAGGAAGTTGTATTTGTCACTCAATATCAGTAAGGTATTGGTTTTAGGACTACAGGCATATTACACTTTGGATAGTCAAATTCTCTATGTGAACACAGCATATTATTTACATTAGAATCTGCCCACAACCTAGTGTAGAGTAATTGCTATGAAAATTTTTACTACATTCTATGTTTGTAATGAAAAATAAAAGTATATGCACTATTAATAGATACAATTTTTTTCAGATAATTTTTGCCCACATTTTATGGATGGAATTGGGAGAGCAATTTTGAAAAGCACAAATTTCATCACCAAGACCGGTCTGCAAAACAAGGAGCTAATACAGCATCACTGAATAGTATGGAACTCCAAGGAGAAGTACTTGAATTGACAGTATCAGAAAGTGTAAGCACACAAGAACTTTTTAGAAATGCAGCTGCTAGATTTCTCATGGAGAGCTTTCATAACACTTTGTGAAACACAAAGTCAGAACCTCACTGAAGTGTAGATGGATTTCCCTCACCTTTCTGTCATGCTCATTCATTATCAATCAACATATAGCTAATCTTGAATAATCCTCTAATAACAAAATATTGATGGAGTATTTATATGCAGAAAACCTGGGAAGGCTAAATTTTTTCAATTAGGACAGTTTGTATTCTATGATCCAGCAGAGTGGAAACTAGGTAAGCATCCATTTACAGTCTTCTGAGTAATTCTGCTTCTGACCACATCAGTTATTTATCCATACCTGTGCCGGAGTGAGAGCTTTTTAAAAGACTTTAATGATTTTAAATTTAAATTTAAATGTGGAATGAAATTAGTTTCAATAGTGCATTACATTAAGATATTTAGAAACAACTGAGAAACCTAAAGGTCTATAAGATTTTTTTGGAAGTGAAGAGATATTGGAATTTCATTCTTTATATTTTAAGCAATTTGCAAAAAGAATTGGCAAATAAAATTTACATTTGCAGCAGACTTGACACTTATTAAATTTTGTATAGTAAAAAGCACAGCCTCAACAATATGTCAAAGGTTTATGCTTCTGGTCTCTTAATATTAAAACAAAACTTTTTAAATCTTTAGCTAGTAGTCCAAAGGGTTTTGCTTCATCATGTCAGTGTTGAATAGAGTGTATGTATGTATGTATGTTGAATAGAGTGTATGTACACTTCAATGTACAATACATCTGGATCATTGTCAAACTTTCCACTTTTCTTCCTTCCCTATCCCAACCCCACCTATCCCTTCAAGTTTTCTATTTATATTCTCACATATATACAGAAGTAGGCCCTGAGAGGAGACTCGAGCTGGGACAGCTTCTTTCCAGGCTTTGCCTTTGTTTTAGGGATTTTAGGGGAAAAAACCTCTAAACAAGGTTAACTCGACCTTGGCTCCAACCTGCACAGTTCTTGGAATGGAAAGAATGCCTCTATGCTCCCCTCCCCTTAACAACCTAATCCACCTTGATTGTTCAGTGAAAGACTGACACATAAAACAGGTAGGTTGTAATCTGGCTCCAACTGGTGACACCACGTGCTTTATGGTAAACCCTGCCTTTTGCACATGCTTACAGTAAACTCCACCTATTGGCCATCTGTGTGTGGTCTGGTATGACCATACCATCCTTTGTGTGTGTTACGATCCCATTGGTCACCTGCGTGTGACCAGGCTTGACCTCGTGGATTTTGTCTTTAAAAACCAAAGAATGGGGGCCGCTCGGGGTCACAGTATCAGCTCCCAAGCCTGTGTTATGGCCCTGGCTGGTCAGTGTAGGAACCTCAATAAAGTTGCTTCCTTATTAACAACTTTGTTGCAGTGGAGTCTGTCACTCTGGAAGATTAGGTGGGCTTGCCTGCCCTGAGTAGGGGGTCTTCCTACTACATTTAATGGGGGCTTGTCCGGGATAGAGCTGAGGGGGATTGAAGTCCCTGGCCAGGAGGACAGTGTGTGGGCACTTGGCTGTTGGAGAGAAGTTCCGAGAAAAGCCTTGAGGTAAGCGCCAGAGTGAGGCCAAAAGTAGGGTGAGGCTGGACACAGCAGAGTCCCCTATGGCTGAGGAGGTCCAGGGACAC
>NW_012286764.1:0-1288 GCF_000151885.1 Dipodomys ordii
GGGGACGGGCTCGTGGCCCACGAGCCTAGTCTTGTCTTATGCCGCCGCGGGTCGTCGCCGGACGCAGGGCGAGGCCCAGCCCGCTCCCGGTGACCTCGTGACCGAGGCGTCGCTGGGCCCCCCGGACCCTGCGAGGCGAGGGGGCGGCCGCCAGCCGCGGCGTGGAGCCCGCCCGCGACCCGCCGCGGGACGGCCTGCGGAGGCGGGCCCGGGACGCCGCGCCCAGCCGCCTTCGCCGGGTGGGCGGGGCTCGGGGCTGGTGAGGCTCCGCCCACCGGGGCGGGGCTGTCTTCCCTGGGCCTTGGGGAAGCTGTGCGCGCTCTCCCTGGGTCCCGCCCCGGACGTGCAGCCCGCGACTTCCGGTCCCTGCCGGAAGTTGGTGCTGGAGTGGAGATACACACGTGCGGCCGCCGGGATGAAGTTCGCCTACCGGGTAAGCGGGCCGGGCCGGGCGGGGACGGGCGGGGACGGGACGGGGCCGCAGGCCTGCGGAGGCGGCCGGCCGGCTCTCCGGTGCCGAGACCGCCGCCCTCTCTCCTCAGTTCTCGAACTTGCTGGGCACCGTTTATCGGCGCGGAGACCTGAACTTCACGCGCGACGGGAACTCGGTCATCAGCCCCGTGGGGAACAGAGTCACCGCGTTCGACCTGAAGAAGTAAGCCGGCGGGGCGGCGGGGCCGCGGCGGGGCGGGGCGGGGCGGCGGGGCCGCGGCGGGGCGGGGCGGGGCGGCGGGGCCGCGGCGGGGCGGGGCGGGGCGGCGGGGCCGCGGCGGGGCCCCGCTGGGGAGGGCGGGCGGGGACGTGGCCCGGCCCGGCGCGCTCAGCCGGCGTCCCTGACGGACCCCGAGGCCTCAGCGCGGCCGGCCCGGGCAGCCGCCCCGCAACTGCAGGCCTGTGGCGCTCAGGGGCGGCCTCCTGTCCTGTCAGGAAGGGCCGAGCTCCTTCCCGCCGTGGGTGGAAGGCCTTGGGCTGACCCTCTGCAGCCGGAGCAAGACACTGGGTTTTGAGACTGCTTGGGTCTCTGTCTTTGGGGCCTCAGTTGCTCTGTCTGCCACCAGCTGCGCCTGGTTCAAGGCATTGCAGGAACGGGTCTGTGAGCACTGCTCGTTTCCTTTTTGTTTAAAAAAGGCTTTCTAGGCGAATGAGGACATGTTTGAAGAAAATCTGACATAAATAAGATAACTACAACCTGGCTCTGGTCTTTAGAGATGTGCCTGTTTTTCTCTTTCCATGTATTTTTACCATTTCTTTTTTTTTTTTCTAGTGTTAGCATTGAGGTTTGAACTCT
>NW_012286765.1:0-2742 GCF_000151885.1 Dipodomys ordii
AGCCTGTGGCTCACTCTGTTATCCTAGCTACCCAGCAAGTGAAATCTAAGATATCAGTCAAGTCAAACTGGGCAGGAAAATCTGTGACACTCTATCTCTAATCACCAAAATGCCAGATGTGGAGCTGTGACTCAAGTGGTAGCCCTAAGTGAAAAAGCTCAAGAACAGTTTCTAAGCCCTGAATTTCCTGCCCCAGTATGGGCATGCATACACACACACACACACACACACACACACACACACACACACACACACACACACACATACACACAATGTCTCTAGAAAAGAGCATAGTGCTGGATTGCTAAAAAAGAATTTGGAAGATATATCACCCTCCCCCTGCTTTACTTCGCTTGATCAACAATAAACTATAACTTTCAAAAAAACAAATTTGAAAATGGTAACTGCTGGGCTCCAGAGACCTTTCCAGAGTGGAACCCTGTGGTCACACATTGGCCACAGCAATCCTTGAACGACTTGGTTAGCATCCAGCTCTGTTTTCATTTGGGAATAAAGTTCATGTTTTGGAAGCAGTATCCTTGACTTTTTTTTATCCTGTTATTCAAATATTTCTTAATAATCCTTAGCATTTATACACTCAAGAGACCTTGAACGCAAAGGATGCTGGGATCCAGTCTTTTTTCCTTCCTTTTGCTAATGAATAAATGTTTTCTTTCTGAATTTACTGGCTCTATCATCCTACTTTTCCCCCTTCACTCAAATAACCCCTGAGAAAGAAGTCAAATAGAAAATAGCAAAGTATAAGTTACCAAGTTTGAGGTTGGATTTAGTTCTGAGTCTTTTCACTATTATAAAGCTAAATAGGCAGGGTTTTAAACTTCAGTACATTTATATCTACTACATAAATTAGCTGAACTTAAGTGTGGGTGTTCCTGGTGCCACCTATTGGTCATACTGAAAGATTGAATATGGTTGATGCCGAGAATTAATATACAATGGGAATTGTACTGTAATAGCTGAGAGTGTATTTCAGCAAACTGGCCGAATATTGAAATGGGATGATGAGCCTCAATATATCTTTAGTCATAGCTATTTGGAATCATAGGAATGGTTTTGTTATATGAAATACTGGGGCTTGACTTAATATAGTAAAGATGGTAATACTTCCAAAATTTATATACAAATTCAATGCAATTCCTAATGAAATCCCAATGACGTACATCACTGAAATACAGAAAACAGCCCAAAAATTCATATGGAACAACAAAAGACCTAGAATAGCCAAAACAATTCTAGGGGATAAAGACAATATGGGAAGGCTATCCATGCAGAACTTCAAACTCTACTACAGAGCTATAATAACAAAGACAGCATGGTACTGGCACAAAAACAGACCTGAAGACCAATGGAACAGAATAGAAGATCCAGAAATAAATCCACAGGCCTACAGCCAGCTAATATTGGACAAAGGAGCCAAAGACATACAATGGAAGAAACACAGCCTCTTCAACCGCTGGTGCTGGGAAAACTGGGCAGCCACATGCAGAAAACTAAAAGTGGACCCCAGCCTATCACCATGCACCAACATCAACTCAAAATGGATTAAAGACCTTAACATTAAACCTGAATCTCTGAAACTACTGCAGGACAGAGTAGGAGAGACACTTGAACTAATAGGCACAGGAAGGAACTTCCTGAACAGAGTCCCAGGGTCACAACAAATTGGAGAGAGACTTGACTACTACTTTAAAATAAAAAGCTTCTGCACAGCTAAATCTATTGCAACCAAGCTAGAAAGACAACCAACTAATTGGGAAAAAATATTTACCAGCAATATATCAGACAAGGGGTTAACATCCTGTATATACAGGGAACTCAAGAAACTAATCCCTCCCAAACCTAACAAACAAATTACTAAATGGGCAAGGGAACTAAAGAGGGACTTCTCAAATGAAGAAATAAAAATGACAAAGAAACACATGAGGAAATGTTCATCATCCCTGGTGGTGAAGGAAATACAAATAAAGACAACCCTGAGATACCACCTTACCCCAGTCAGAATGTCCCACATCCACAAATCAGCCAACGACAAATGCTAGAGGGGATGTGGAGAAAGAGGAACCCTATTACACTGCTGGTGGGAACGTACATTTGTACAACCACTTTGGAAAGCAGTCTGGAGGGTCCTTAGAAAGCTAAAGATTGACCTCCCTTACGACCCAGTCATACCACTTCTAGGCATCTACCCTGAACAACAAGAACCAATATACAAGGACACATGCACTTCCATGTTTATTGCAGCACTGTTCACAATAGCTAGGATATGGAAACAACCCAGAAGCCCCACCATAGATAAATGGATCCAAAAATTGTGGTATCTATACACAATGTAATATTGTGCAGCCATTAGAAATGACAAAATAATGGCATTTGCAGGGAAATGGATGGAGCTAGAAGGAATCATGTTGAGCGAGGTAAGCCAAGAGCAAAGAGACAAACGGCACATAGTCTCCCTGATAAGTGGATGCTAAATCCAAAATGTTAGGTGATATGACAAAACTAACAGGACTTAAGAAACAAAGAACTCCCACTCATCTGGTTGAACCACTACTAAATATCCCCATGCTGCTGATCACATGTATGGTATATATGTGTACACCGTTAAATGTTATAGACTGTGATAGACAATTTGCTCCTGGAAAGTTAGAATGAACTTGTTACTTTAAATGAGCATCATTATTCCACAATACTGTGAAATTCGGGAAATTATGTAATCACTTA
>NW_012286766.1:0-866 GCF_000151885.1 Dipodomys ordii
GGGCCCCGCGGCCCCCAGGCCGCCTCCCGCCGCCGCTGCTGCCGCGGGCCATGGAGCCGAGCCGCCCCGGGGGGGCAGGGCGGGGCCGGGCAGCCCCACCGACCGGCGGACCGAAGGACCACAGCGCCGCCGCCTCCCTCCCTCCCTCCCGCGCTACGGCGCCTCGGAGGGGCAAGGCCGGCCCGGCCGGCGCGCCCGCGCCCGCGCGCGCGTCCCCGTCCCCGCGTCCCCCGCCTCCAGCGCGCCCGCACGCGCTGCGCCGCTCCACGCCCGCCCCGCTCGGGGACGAGCGCCGCCCAGCCAGGCGAGGCCGAGGCGGGAGGGGCCCGGGAGCCCGCCAGCCCCCCACCGCTGGCCTCCGAGGTGGGACGAGACAGGGCACCAACTGGCCTAACCCCTTAACGGAAAATCGGGGGCTGGAGGATGGACTGAGGCAAGTCGGGGGCTAGGGATTTTGCAGCCAGTTCCTGGAAGCCTGTGCATAGGGGGCTGCCCGTTGGGCATTCCCTTAAAGGCATGGATGTGGGAGGGAGGGGTGGATGACATATCAGGGTAACTTGTGTTTATCTTCTCATTTTTTTTTTTTGTCAAAATACAGTTAAAGATTCTAAACTGAATTGGAAGTGCCTAAACATAAAATATATTCAACCTTGCAAACAACCTATAGGGCTGACATAGCCATTGACTGATCTTGGCACAGATATAGTACTTTTCTAATTAAAGATAGAATCTTAAGTAATATTAGAGGATTCACAAGATGGATATTCAGCAATGTCTCCTCATTGTATAGGAGTCTAATACATCTTCCTACATATCACCTGAGACAAGTTTCTATTCTTTACTTTTCAACAAAATGACTAAGCTAC
>NW_012286767.1:0-470 GCF_000151885.1 Dipodomys ordii
GCCTAGGCTCCAATCTTGGGGGTTGGCTCCGCCTCTTCCATAGGCTCAGGCCCCTCCCCCTTCTCCTATTGGCTGGCATTGGACCACTCGGAAGACCCGGAGGAACGGAGTTTTCCCAAAGGCAGGCTCAGTGCGCCTTCGCTGCGCATGCTCGCAAGAAGCTGGCTTCTGGGTCGGGAGTTGGAGGCTCTGGGGCGTCCGTGGCTCAGCGGCGCGCGCGCGCCCGCGGGCGGGAAGGCGCGCGCTGAGTGCGCGGCGCCGGCGTCACAGGCACGCGGCCGGCGCGCTCCCGAGGAAGGGAGGCGTGGGGTCGGCGGGGAGGGGAGGGAGGGGGGGAGGAGCTTTATTTCTTGTCCTAAAGACTGCATACTGGATACCTGCTCATAAATGATTTTGGTTTTGTCTTTCGTTTCCTTCACTACTTACCTGTGCTAAAAAGTTTCGTATGCTCTGCAAATTTTTTTTTTTAT
>NW_012286768.1:0-2250 GCF_000151885.1 Dipodomys ordii
TCAGCCCGGCGGCCCCGCCCCCGCGCTCCCCTCCGCCCCCCATTCCCAGCGCGAGTGGCGGCGGCGGCGGCGGCGGCGGCGGCGGCAGAGCCTTGGGGGCGTGCGTGCGTGCGTGTGTGTGTGTGAGTGCGCGCCAGCGAGCCGTGAGTGTGTGTGTGTGCGCCCCGGGCGCGGGCAGGGCAGCACTCCGACCGCGGCGGGAGCCGGACGGCCGCGTCGTCACTCGAGCGCGAGAGAGGCGGCGGCGGCGGCGGCCGGGGCTGGGGCAGCGGCAGCGGCGGCCGCGCCGGGCATGGAGCTGGCAAGCCCGCGCTGAGGCAGGACGCGCCGCTCGCAGCCTTCGAGAGCTTCTCGGGCGTCCTGCGCGCGGGCTCCCGGGGAGCCGAGCCGGGCCAAGCAAACTTTAATTTTTAACCCTCGTTAGAGGTAAAGTCCCGAACGCGGAGTCCCCGGTGGGGGAACAGCTGGGAGAGATTATGGGGAGGAAAGGGAGTGGGGTTAGGGGACCCCAATTTTCCTGCGCCCTAGATCTGGGGTACGAGCAGGTTGGCCGAGGACAACCAAGGGCAGAGGGCGGCCTGGAGGCGGAGGCGAAGCCGAGCGTTCGCCCGCTGTCCCCGGCGGGGAAGAAGGGGCGCGGGCGGTGCGGGCTTCGAGGCACCCCAGTCTGCCTGTCCCCGGGACTTGTGGGGAGAGCGAGGCGGGTGTTCGGCCGCGGAGTGGGGTTGCCCGGGAAGCCTGGCGTTCGCCTGCGGCACCCCTCCCTCCCCACCGCCGCACATCGCCCTGCCCCAGGCTGGAGGGCGCGGGGCGGGCTGGCTGAGCGCGGCTTCCCCTTCTCTCCCGCAGGCGCCTGGTGCGGCGAGCGGACCGGACTCCTCGGCGCGGCGCGGCGGCGGGGCCCGGGCAAGCTGGACGCGGCATGATGCGCGCCGTGTGGGAGGCGCTGGCGGCGCTGGCGGCCGTGGCGTGCCTGGTGGGCGCGGTGCGCGGCGGGCCCGGGCTCAGCATGTTCGCCGGTCAGGCGGCGCAGCCGGACCCCTGTTCGGATGAGAACGGCCACCCGCGCCGCTGCATCCCGGACTTTGTCAATGCGGCCTTCGGCAAGGACGTGCGCGTGTCCAGCACCTGCGGTCGGCCCCCGGCGCGCTACTGCGTGGTGAGCGAGCGTGGCGAGGAGCGGCTGCGCTCGTGCCACCTCTGCAACGCCTCGGACCCCAAGAAGGCGCACCCGCCCGCCTTCCTCACCGATCTCAACAACCCGCACAACCTGACGTGCTGGCAGTCGGAGAACTACCTGCAGTTCCCGCACAACGTCACGCTCACGCTGTCGCTCGGCAAGAAGTTTGAGGTGACCTACGTGAGCCTGCAGTTCTGCTCGCCACGGCCCGAGTCCATGGCCATTTACAAGTCCATGGACTACGGGCGCACGTGGGTGCCCTTCCAGTTCTACTCCACGCAGTGCCGCAAGATGTACAACCGGCCGCACCGCGCGCCCATCACCAAGCAGAACGAGCAGGAGGCCGTGTGCACCGACTCGCACACCGACATGCGCCCGCTGTCGGGCGGCCTGATCGCCTTCAGCACGCTGGACGGGCGGCCCTCGGCGCACGACTTCGACAACTCGCCGGTGCTGCAAGACTGGGTCACGGCCACCGACATCCGCGTGGCCTTCAGCCGCCTGCACACGTTCGGCGACGAGAATGAGGACGACTCGGAGCTGGCGCGCGACTCGTACTTCTACGCGGTGTCCGACCTGCAGGTGGGCGGACGCTGCAAGTGCAACGGCCACGCGGCGCGCTGCGTGCGCGACCGGGACGACAGCCTGGTGTGCGACTGCAGGCACAACACCGCCGGCCCGGAGTGCGACCGCTGCAAACCCTTCCACTACGACCGACCCTGGCAGCGCGCCACGGCGCGCGAGGCCAACGAGTGCGTGGGTGAGTGGGGCGCCGCGGCGCCGCGGGCGGAGGGTGGGGACGCGGGAGGCTCCGGCCTGGCCGCGCGCGGGTGCAGCTGAGGATTGCCGGTGGCCGTCGCTAGAAGCCTGGGAGAGAAGAACCCTGAGAGGCGTTCGGGAATGCGGGTCCGGGGACTCGGAAGGGTTGGGAGGGGGGTCACTCACTCTCGTGGAAGGAAATATGCACGCCCGGGTGTGCGCCCCCCGGCCCTCCCCCGTCCCCCGAGTGCCCTCTGAGAAGCCGGGTTGCAGCTGGAGAAATGATGCCCGGGTGGAGGGGGGGGGGGTGG
>NW_012286769.1:0-1630 GCF_000151885.1 Dipodomys ordii
CTAACCCTTTTCATGGGAAAAGTTACCTTCATTCCTCATGGCCAAAGTGACATACTAAAGGGGCCTAGGCAGCTTCCATTGCCTGAGACCATTGTCCCCACTCCCTCCTTCCTAACAGTGCCATAAAATTCACACCAACTGGTGGGTGCTGCTTTAGCCCAGTGGTTCAGCACTTGCCTGGCACGTGCAAGGCCCTTAATACTAAAGCAAACCAGCTTTCTGCTCATCTATAAGGAAGCTCATCCATTGACCTGACATTCGATTTCCTCATTTTTAAAGGATGTTTCTTGCTTTTAGGTTTTCCAGAGCTTATGTAAGGTTTTGTCTGATAAAAGATTCCCACAATCCCATCAGAGTGATTCATTTTAAGCAATGAAGAAACTTCTAGCAACTGTGTGAAAAGGATGTTTACACCTCTCCCTCAAACTGAGGTTGAAATGAGACCCCTTCAATGGGAGGGTTTTAGGAAGAGAAGCCTTGGAAGAATACATGGGGAGGGTGAGGTCTTCATCCACACAAGTATTGCCCTCCCACAGGAGCCACCAGCGAGACGTCTCCACCCCTTTCTGTCATGTGAGGACACGTGTGGCGCAGGAGAGACATTCTCCAGAGCTGGCTCAAGCAGGCATCCTGTAGATCCCACGCTGCCCGATTCCAGAACTGTGAGAAGTAACTTCCTGCTTTCTTATAAAGTATTCAATGCATGCTTTTAACTGAATTATCTCACTTGATGTTATCACACACCAAACAAATGGATTCTATCATAAGCTTTATTTCATGGACAGCTAGATGAAATGTTAGAAAGACAAACTTACTAGTCCACAGTCACAAAACTAGCAGTGTAACACATTATAGCACGTTTTGGTCCTTGGAAAGAGAGGTGTGGGGGGGTCATCCAAATGAACACTGTTAGTAAAAAATGGACAAACAAGTTCATTTCTGAGAAGACAGATGGAGAGATGTGAGGCAACTAGAGTGAAAGCCTTGAAGAATAACAAAACCACTCCGGAATTTCAAACCAATATTTGGCCTCTGGTCCTATCTCTATCATTAGTAAGTGAGAGTATTTTCTCTCGCAGTCTTTTCTCTCTCTCTGTTTCTCTGTTTCTGTTTCTCGCTTTCTTCCTTCCTTCCTTTCTTTCTTTCTTGTCTTGGGGTTTGAACTCAGGACCTGGGCACTGTCCCTGAGCTTTCTTTTTTTCTCAAAACTATCATTCTACTACTTATGCCACAGCTCTACTTCTGGATTTTTGGTGATTGATTGAAGAATCTTACAGACTTTCCTGCCCAGGCTGGCTTCTAATCTCGATCCTCAGATCTCAGCCTCCTTAGTAGGTAGAGCTATTGGTGCCTGGCTCTATTTTGCTTTTAAGGTTATTTTTCAGATAAGTTCTAACATTTCCACCCAGAGCTGGCCTCAGACCATGATCCTCCTACCTACGCAGAGCCCAGGTGCCAGGTGCACATGGGCCACACCGGGTTTATTTTGTTGGGAGTTGATGCTTTACTCACTTGTTGCCTGAGCCATTCTCCAGCTCCAGCCATGGCCCTCCTGATCTCCACTTCTTGAGTAGTTTGGATTACAGGTATGAGCCACAAGCCAGCATAGTTTTTTAATCCACTCCTTGCT
>NW_012286770.1:0-1009 GCF_000151885.1 Dipodomys ordii
TTTTCCTAACATCACATTATCTGACCTATTCCGCTTGACTCATATTATATACTAGCTATTGCAAATAAGGGAAACCATGGGGCCTATGTTGCTTTGGGCCTGGCTTACTTCACTTAATATAATTTTTTCCAAGTCTTTCCATTTCCTAACAAATGGGGCAATGTCATTCTTTCTGATGGAGGCATAGAATTCCATTATGTATATATACCACATTTTCTTGATCCATTCATCTACTGAGGGGCATCTGGGTTGGTTCCAGATCTTAGCTATGGTAAATAATGCTGCAATAAACATAGTTGTGCTGGTAGCTTTAGTGTGGTCTTGTTTGTAAACATTTGGGTAAAATGGTCTAAGACCAAGTCCAAAAAAGTAAGAAAGGTCACAGAGGCATTCATTTCTCCAAGTCTAAGCCATATATGAGATAAAGAGGCAGTCTCACTGAGGGGATTGGACAAGGCCCACCCCATAACTGATTCACAAACATACAGGGAGTATTAACTACCAAACAGAGTGCTCTAGACTCTCTGTTAAATCTTACCCCAATTCAATCTTCATACCTAGGACTAAGGAGGATGGAAGAATAGGAATTAGGCTATTTCAATTATCTTACAATCCCACTGGACATCAACTTTTTTTTTTAGATTTTATTGTATTTATTGGAAGCCTCAGGTACACAGATTACCTAAGCAGAAAGGAACCTTGCCTGTTCACCTTCTTACAAAAGCCAGGGTAACTTTCCATGAGCATCTCTGGGTAAGTGTGATCATGAATTCCATATCCCACTCTGCATTCTGTGTTTCCAGGCACGAAGTTGTACTTGAGCCTAGGAGAGATAAGAGAAAACTTGTGGAAATTGATCATACACTGGACTACTGGGATGGCCAACCCTCCCACACAGCACCAGCAGCAATTGGCTCAAGTTGGGTCATTTATGGCTCCAGCCAAAGATTCTGGCTGAGTATGCCTTGACAGGCCTGTGACAGAAAAAGAAACAATGTACCAATCTTTC
>NW_012286771.1:0-983 GCF_000151885.1 Dipodomys ordii
CCGCACCTCCACCGACCTCTCGCGGCCAGCCGGTCCCGGCAGCGCCCCTTGGCTCCTTCCACGCGAGATCCACGCTCCCCGCGCGGCTCGCTGGCCCCGCACAGTCCAGAGAAGTTACAGGTTGTGTCTAAAAGCAAAGAGTCCCAGGAAGCGTGGCCACCGGGAAACACTACGCACGACGGGCACCTGGGCTTGACCCCCCCAAAGAGAGCGCTTTTACCCACGTGCCCGACCAGCCGGCTCCCCCCGTCCTGGGGACCCCCGCAGGCGTCCCGCCCCGGCCCAGCCGCGGGCCGGCTCGCGGCGTCCGGAGGCCCGGCGGGCTGGCGCCGCCCGAGCGCGAGCGCGGCCCCGGCCGCCCCGGAGGACCCACGCGGGCCCCGGCGCCGGCGGGGCGGGCACCGCGCACCCACCGCGCAGCCGCTCAGGGCAACTTGGGATCGGCCTGGCTTACCCCCCCGCTCCCCGGCCCGCGGCCGCCCTCCCCGCGCCTGCGGCCTGGCGCCCGGCGCACCGCGCGCTCACCTCCCCGACGGCCCGCGACCCGGGACGCAGCTCCCAGCGGCGCTGGCCGGCGGCTGGGCGGCGGCTTCTCCCGGGCGCCGCTGGCACTCCGCCTCTTCCCTACCTGCGCGCGGGCGGGGGGGCGGGGCCGAGCGGCAGGGGCGGGGCGTGACGGCGGGGGGCGGGGTCGGGAGTCCGGGGCGGGGCCGAATGGCTAGGGGCATGACCTGGAGTCCGGGGCGGGGCCCGGCGGGCGGGGCGGGGCCCTTACGCTGCGCGGGCCTCCGCTGATTGGTTGAGCGAGTCCCCGGCTTCTGCCCCACCCCACCCCCGGCCCAGCGAGGTTCCGGTCCCAGCGGATCTGTCTCCCACTCCCGCCCGCCCCCCACCCCTTTACCCCCTTTCCCCTCCTCTGACAAAGCTAACTTAGGCCTGACCTGCCACTGTGATGTTCCGCCCCGTCCTCAGGAAAAATCATT
>NW_012286772.1:0-21923 GCF_000151885.1 Dipodomys ordii
CTTCTCCTTCTTCTTCTCCTTCTTCTTCTTCTTCTTCTTCTTCTTCTTCTTCTTCTTCTTCTTCTTCTTCTTCTTCTTCTTCTTCATTTCTGCTTTTCCTTCTCCTTCTCCTTCTTTTGCTTCTCATTCTGCTTCTGCTTCTCCTTCTTCTTCTGCTTCTCCTTCTGTATCTCCTTCTGCTTCTGCTTCTCCTTCTTGTGCTTCTCCTACTTCTGCTTCTCTTTCTGCTTCTTCTGCCTCTCCTTCTTCTGATTTTCCTGTCTCTCCTTCTCCTTCTGCTTCTCCTTCTGCTTCTCCTTCTTCTGATTCTTCCTCTTCTTCTATTACTTCTTCTTCTTCTTTTTTTTTAAATTTTATTTTATTTTATTTGTGAACATACTGTACAGAGGGGTTACAATTGCATGGGCAGGATAATGCGTACATTTCTTACCAAGCATTGCCGCCTCCTCCTTTGTTTACCCTTCCCATCCCAATCCTTCTCCTTCCCCCCTCCCCCTCCTTCCCCCCCCGCACCGACGTTTTAAAACTCGTTTTGGACATGACAACTTGTACTTCTCATTGTTGCATCAGATCCACCTGTATCCTTAAACAACTGGTTTTTCCCCATCTCCTCCACAAGTTATACTGTCATCAAATATAGTGAAAGCAAGGGTTATACTGTGGGGGAGGGACATACAAAGCAACAAAGAGATAATCTTATAAATGCGTTAGAAACACATGTATGAAAGAAAAAACATTAAAATACATATCTAAGGGTTCATTTTCCTGACATCACATTATCTGACCTTTTCCGCTTGACTCGTACATATACTAGATATTGCAAATAAGGGAAACCATGGGACCTATGTTTCTTTGGGCATGGCTTACTTCACTTAATATAATTTTTTTCCAAGTTTTTCCATTTCCTAACAAATGGGGAAATGCCATTCTTTCTGGTGGAGGCATAGAATTCCATTGTGTATATATACCACATTTCCTTGATCCATTCATCTACTGAGGGGCATCTGGGTTGGTTCCATATCTTAGCTATGGTAAATAATGCTGCAATAAACATAGTTGTGGTGGTAGCTTTAGTGTGGTCTTGTTTGTAAGCATTTGGGTAAATGCCCAAAAGTGGGATTGCTGGGTCATAGGGGAGTTCTATGTGAAGTCTTTTGAGGACCCTCCATACTGCTTTCCAAAATGGTTGGACAAGTTTACATTCCCACCAACAATGAAGTAAGGTTCCTTTCTGTCCACATCCCCTCCAGCATCTGTTGTTATTAGAGTTCTTGATTTTTGCCGTTCTTTCTGGGGTGAGGTGATATCTCAATGTTGTTTTGATTTGCATTTCTTTTATGGCTAGGGATGTTGAACATTTCTTCATGTGTCTATTGGCCATCCTTCTTTCTTCTTCAGAGAACCTTCTCTTTAAGTCTTTCGCCCACTTATTTATTGGGCAGTTGTTTCTTTGGGTGTTTGTTGTTGGGGGGTTTAATTTTTTGAGTTCCAAGTATATTTTAGATATGAGACCCTTGTCCGTTGTATGGCTAGTAAAGATCTTCTCCCAATCTGTGGGCTTTCTATTGATCTTGCTAGCTATGTCATTTGCCCTGCAGAAGCTCTGCAACTTTATGCAATCCCATTTGTCCCACCTTTCTTTGATTTGTTGTGTTTCCGGGTCTCTATTCAAAAAATTTCGGCATGTGCCAAGGAGACCTAGGGTTTCTCCTATTCCATCCTGTAATGTTTTCAGAGTGTCTGCTTTGACTTCAAGGTCTTTGATCCATTTGGAGTTGATTCTGGTGCAGGGTGATATATAAGGATCTAGCTTTAGTTTTCTATATGTAGTTAAACAATTTTGCCAGCACCATTTACTGAAGAGGCTGTCTTTCTTCCATTTTATTGTTTTAGCTCCCTTATCGAAGATTAGATGGCTATAGGTCTGTAGGTTCATTTCTGGGTTTTCAATTCTATTCCATTTGTCCTGAGGTCTGTTCTTATGCCAGTACTAAGCTGTTTTGATTACTATGGCTTTGTAGTAGAGTTTGAAATTTGGTATTGATATTCCTCCAGCAGTGTTCTTTCCGTTGAGGAATCGTTTTTCTATTCGGGGTCTTTTATTGTTCCATATGAATTTTTGGATTGCCTCTTCTATTTCCTTGAAGAATGAGGTTGGAATTTTGATAGGTATTGCGTTGAATTTGTAGATAGCATTGGGAAGTATTGCCATTTTCATGATGTTAATCTTTCCAATCCAGGAGCATTGGAGGCTTTGCTATTTTTTAAGTTCTGTGTTGATTTCCTTTTTCACGATTTTAAAGTTTTCATCATAGAGGTCCTTCACTTCTTTAGTTAAGTTAATTCCTAGGTATTTTATTTTTTGTGGGGCTATTACAAATGGAGTTGCTTTCCTAAATTCAGCCACACTTTTCTCATTGTTGGCATACAGAAAAGCCGTTGATTTTGGGGGGTTAATGTTATACCTTGCTACTTTGCCAAAGTTTTGAATCAGCTTGAGTAATTTGGGAGTGGAGTCTATGGGATTCTTTAAATACAAGATCATGTCATTTGCAAAGAGGGAGAGTTTTATTTCTTCTTTCCCTATTTGGATCCCCTTTATGTCTGCATCTTGTCTTATTGCTGTAGCTAGGCATTCTAATACTAGATTGAAAAGGAGTGGAGAGAGTGGGCATCCTTGTCTTGTTCCTGAGTTAAGAGGAAATGGCTTTAGTTTTTCACCATTGAGTATAATGCTGGCTGTAGGTTTGTGATATACAGCCTTTATTGTATTGAGGAATGTTCCATGGATTCCTAATTTTTCCAAAACCTTCATCATGAAGGGGTGTTGGATCTTGTCGAATGCTTTTTCTGCATCTATTGAGATAATCATGTGGTTCTTATTATTGCTCCTGTTGATGTGGTGAATAATATTAATTGATTTGCGTATATTGAACCAGCTTTGCATCCCTGAAATGAATCCTGTTTGATCGTGGTGTATGATTTTTTGGATGAAATGTTGAAGTCGATTGGCCAAAATTTTGTTGAGAAGTTTTGCATCAATATTCATCAAAGAGATGGGTCTATAGTTCTCTTTCTTTGATGAGTCTCAGCCTGGTTTTGGGATGAGGGTTATGATGGCTTCATAGAATGTGTTCGGTAGTGAGCTTTCTCTTTCAATTTCATTGAAGAGTTGGAGGAGTATTGGTGTGAGCTCTGCTTTGAAGGCCTTGTAAAATTCCGCTGTAAAACCATCTGGTCCTGGACTTTTCTTAGCTGGGAGTTCTCTTATTGCTGTTTCTATTTCAATGCTTGATATGGGCCTGTTAAGATAGTTTAACTCATCTTGGTTTAGTTTTGGCATGTCAATATTTGCTAGAAAAAGGTCCATTTCTGTCAAGTTCTCAAACTTATTAGCATAAAGTTTGGAGAAGTATTCCCTTATAATGTTCTGAATCTTGGTTGTTTCCGTGGTGATGTTTCCATTCTCATCTCTGAGTTTATTAATTTGGGTGTGTTCTCTTCTTTTTCTGGTAAGATTTGCTAAGGGTCTGTCAATTTTGTTAAGTTTTTCGAAGAACCAACTCTTTGTTTTGTTGATTCTTTCTATAGATTTTTTGGATTCTAATTCGTTTACTTCTGATTTAATTTTGATTATTTCTTTCCGTCTACTGGATTGGGGTTTGTCTTGCTGTTCTTTTCAAGGAGGTTTAGATGTGTCATTAACTTGTTAGTTTCAGATCTCTCCAATTTGTTGATGTAGGAGCTCAGAGCTATAAACTTGTCTCTGAGTACTGCCTTTGCTCTGTCCCAGAGGAGCTGGTAATTTGTGTGTTCATTTTTGTTGAATAGCATGAACATTTGGATTTCCTTTCTAATCTCTTCCATGACCCACTCATGATTCAGCAGTGTGTTGTTTAGCCTCCATGTAATGCCGGACTTTCTTTGGTGGCTTTTGGTATTGAGTTCTAATTTTATTCCCTTGTGGTCAGAGAGGATGCAAGGTATAACTTCAATGTTTCTGAATTTAGACAAGTTTGCTTTGTGGCTTAAAATGTGGTCTATTTTAGAAAATGTTCCATGTGCTGCTGAGAAAAACGTGTATTCTGATGCTGCTGGGTGAAATGTTCGGTAGATGTCTGTTAAGTCTAGTTGATCTATGCAGCTGTTTAGATCTGCGGTTTCTCTGTTGAGTTTTTGCCGAGTTGATCTATCTCGTGGGGAGAGTGGTGTGTTAAAATCCCCAACAATTAATGTCTTTGCATCTATATGGGATTTGAGGGAAAGTAGTGTTTCTTTGATAAATTTGGGTGCTCCATTGTTTGGCGAATAGATATTTAGAATTGTAATATCCTCCTGAAAGAGAGATCCTTTAATTAGTATGTAGCGACCTTCTTTATCTCTTCTCACCAATTTTAATTTGAAGTCTATTTTATCTGATATTAGGATTGCAACTCCCGCCTGTTTATGGGGGCCGTTTGCTTGGAAGATTTTGTTCCAGCCTTTAACTTTGAAAATGTGTTTGTTTTTACGGGCAAGATGTGACTCCTGCAGGCAGCAGATAGAAGGGTCTTGTTTTTTAATCCAACTAGACAGTCTATGTCGCTTAATTGGAGAGTTCAGTCCGGAAACGTTAAGAGATAGGACTGAGAGGTATTTGGGAGTTCCTGCCATGTTATCCACCTTCTTGGGGGCTGCAAAAACTGGGTTCTTCCTATGGTTCTTGGATTCTTAGTTTGCGTGCAGTTTCTTGGCCTTTATTGCGGTCTTGTTGGTTTTCTATGTGTAGGACATCTTTAAGAATCTTTTGTAGGGCTGGTTTGGTGGAGATGTATTGTTTCAATTTTTCTTTGCTATGGAAGGTTTTTATTTGGCCTTCAGTTATGAAGGAGAGTTTAGCTTGGTACAGTATTCTTGGTTGATAGTTGTTTGTTTTTAGGGCATGGCATACTTCATTCCAGGCTCTTCTTGCTTTGATTGTCTCTGCTGAGAAATCTGAGGTGATTCTGATTGGTTTCCCTTTATAGGTGATTACCCTTTTCTCCTTGACAGCTTTAAGGATCTTTTCCTTGGTCTGTGTTGATCCTGTGTGGATTATAATGTGTCGGTGGGAGGTCCTATTCTAGTCTGGTCTATTTGGGGTTCTAAAAGCTTCTTGTATCTGAATAGGCCTATCTTTTTGTATGTTTGGGAAGTTCTCTGCTAGGATCCTGTTAAACAAATTTTCTAGACTATTTACTTCTGTTTCTAGGTGCTCCTCTACACCCATTATCCTTAGATTAGGCCTTCTGATGGTGTCTTCCAGGTGTTGGATAGATCTATCATATTTCTTGGACTTGTCTTGGATGGTTGTATGTTCTTTCTCTATAATATCTAGGCTGTCTTCAATCCCTGAGATTCGATCTTCTGCATGGTCTAACCTGCTCTCAAGACTCTCTACTTTGTTTTTTATCTCTTTTCCTTCTAGTTGGTCAGCTTTGATGGCTTCAAGTTCTTTGTTGAAGCTCTGTTTTAGGTCTTGTATGAATTTCTTTACTTCCTTTATTTGGTGTTCAGTGTTTGTTCTCAAATCACTTACTTGATTGGTTATGGTTTCTTTGGATTCCCATTCTTTCTGTTGGGTTCCATTCAGCATTCACTTTGTGGTCTCCCTGGCTTCCTTCAGCTCTTTGTTAATGGATTCCATGAATGCCTTTAGTGATCTTTGTGTATTCTCTACCTGGTCTCTCAATTGCTGTATTACTCTTTGATTAGCTGCCTTCTATTCGTGGGATTCCTGCAGTTCTCTTTGAGTGTTCTCAGCCTGCTCACGCCATTCTTCCCTTTCTCTTTGAGTATTCTCAAGTTGTTCACGCAAATCCTGTATCAGTTTTTGAGAAGCTTCCTCACGCTTATGATATTCCTGTATAAGCTTTTGGGATGCCTCCTCTTTCTCCCTTTCACGCTCATACAGAGTCCTTTAGAAGTTGTCAAACTTCTCATTTATCATGGTTGCCACCAGTGTTTGTAGAGCTATTTGGGAACTCTCCTCTGGATCATTCATTATCTGTTCTGACCCCTGATTGTCAAGATTGGGAATTGAGATATCCGGATTTGCCATTTTTCTTGTGTTTTTCCGGCTTACTCTGCCCATTTGAGATGAAAATAGCACCAGTTTTGTGCTAGAACACTATCTTACGGCAACCATCAATCAAAGTTTGCTTTTGTACAGTTAATAGTCTACAGATACAATCTAATTCAACAGATACATCTATTCAACGTCAAACAACTATATGTTAATGGGCTTCGAACCGCAAAGAAGAATTTGGAAGACCAGAAATTATAAGGGTTAGGGAGAGATGTGGGTAAAAAATAGGGATAGATTGGTGGGGGGGCACAGGGAGAGTTAACTATGTCCTAAACCCGATGCAGGAAATAGGTTGGGTAGGATGCAAGTAGAGAGAGAGAAAAAAAGAAGAAAGGGAAAGTGAAATGAAAAGAGACCAGAAAAAAATAGAAATGTAAAAAATTAATATTATTATGGGGATTATCTATTTAGAGAGGAATGTGAGTATATTAAGATAAGGGAAGGGACATAGAGGAGAAGTGAAAAACTTAAAAAAATGCTTAAAATATTATATAGGTATAAAGAGGTAATACTGCTATTAAGGAGTTTAAATCTCGGAGGTTTTGAATTGGGTAATATATTTGTGGGTTAAGTGTGTACACAATGGGGGATAGGGTCTACTAGTTAACTGCGGGTTTATCTGAGGATGGAAGGACAAGAGCTAAGTCACATAAAGAAGGTCAAAAAAAAGAATAGGTGAACAGGATAATAAAGGGAGGAAAAAAAGATCAGAAGTTCGGTAGAGCTAGACAAAAAACAAAAAGATAGTTAAGAAAGAAAGAAAAAGAGAGAGAAGACAAGAAAAGAAAGGAAACCACACATTCACGTATTCCTAAAATAAAAATTATAAGTGGAAAAAAAGTTACTGGAAAACCATTATTTTTCAAAAAAGGCAAAACTTAAAGATTAATAAAATTTTAGAAAAGGAAAAAAATTATATATATAAAGTACCAAAAAAAGAAAGAAAAGAAAAAAAAGAAAGAAAAGAAAAAAAAAGTTCTTTGATTTTTGGGGGGGGAGGGGTGGGAAGAATCCTGTATCTCCCTTTAGTCTGTGGCCAGCCTCTTGTTGGAGTCTCTGGTCAGCTTGAGGTCCTGTGGCTTGATTGGTTTCTTAAGTCAGTTTGTTCGAACAGGCAGAAAAATGCTGTGCTTTACCCAAGATTTTGGGATCCCCCTCCCCGATAAGTTTAACGGGAGGCAGATCTGCTTTGAGAATCACAAAAGAGGGGGATGCAGTGGTGAGGCTAGGTTCTGGGTAGAGTTGAGGGCTTTCACCAATCAGTAGCTTTACCCTGGGGCTGATTTGTAAAGAAAAGAAAAAAAACTCACAGAGCCCAGCCTGGAGCCATTCTCAGGGTTTCTGTTTTTCCTTTGATTGTTGAGGCTGCTAGAGGGAGGGGCAGCCTCTGGCTCTAGTTACCCAGTGGGGAAAGCTGCTCCAATGGCTGGTGCCTGAGCTGGGTGACTTTTCCCTGGATGGAGCTGAGTCTGGCAGGTCACTTCGCCATTAAGTTCTTGTGACCTGCTAGATGACTCGTTTTCTTCCAAGGCCTGAGTTGGAGCTAGCAGCTCCGCCGAGCTTTGTCGGTATCCAAGATGGAAATCGCCAGTGCGGGGGGGGGAGGTGTAGCCTTCCCTCCCCTGCTCCCTGAGAACGAGTGAGGATGTCGGGCTTCTACTCATGCCGAGTCTTGGATCCTGGGTCGTCTCTGGTCTGCAAACTGCAGGATGAATCTCTCTGCTCCTTGTCGGTTCTTACTGGTGTTGAGTAGAATCCGCTCGCCAGCTGCGTCTGGCTTCTTCGTCCCGGACTCTCTGTGTGAGCGCTCAGGTATTGCCCCGGCTGTGGTCTCCACCGCGACCCTGCCGCCGCCGCCGCCGCCGTTGGCTGCTGGCTGGTGCTCAGATGTGTATTCTTGCCTTAGTTTTCTCTCACTTGTCTAACTCTCTGTCCTGTGATGGCACACTTGGTGTGTTTCTCTGGCTTAGGACTGTTCACTGGACCTCTAAAACTGCTTTCTATGCGAGAGCTTATTCAGATTCCAGCGTCTCCTCCGCCATCTTGTCCTCTCTTCTTCTTCTTCTTCTTCTTCTTCTTCTTCTTCTTCTTCTTCTTCTTCTTCTTCTTCTTCTTCTTCTTCTTCTTCTTCTTCTTCTCCTTCTTCTTCTTCTTCTTCTTCTTCTTCTTCTTCTTCTTCTTCTTCTTCTTCTTCTTCTTCTTCTTCTGCTTCACCAGCTTCTTCTTCTTCTTCTCCTTCTGCTGCTTCTCTTTCTGCTTCTGCTTCTCCTTCAGCATCTGCTTCTGCTTCAATTTCTCCTTCTTCTGCTTCTCATTCTGCTTCTGCTTCTTCTGTTTCTTCTTCTTCTGCTTCTCCTTCTTCTGCTCCTTCTGCTTCTCCTTCTGCTTCTCCTTCGGCTTCTCTTTCTGCTTATCTTTCTGCTTCTCCTACTCCTACTCCTTCTCTTTCTCCTTCTACTTCTCCTTCTTCTGCTTCTCATTCTGCTTCTGCTTCACCTTCTTCATCTGCTTCTCCTTCCGTATCTCCTTCTGCTTCTGCTTCTCCTTCTTTCGCTTCTCCTACTTCTGCTTCTCCTTATGCTTCTTCTGCTTCTCCTTCTTCTGATTTTCCTGCTTCTCCTTCTGCTTCTCATTCTGCTTCTCCTTCTTCTGATTCTTACTCTTCTTCTTCTTCTTCTCCTTCTTCTTCTTCTTCTTCTTCTTCTTCTTCTTCTTCTTCTTCTTCTTCTTCATCTTCTTCTTCTTCTTCTTCTTTTCTTCTTCTTCTTCTTCTTCTTCTTCTTCTTCTTCTTCTTCTTCTTCTTCTTCTTCTTCTTCTTCTGCTTCTTCTTCTTCTTCTTCTACTTCTTCTTCTATTTCTGCTTTTCCTTCTCCTTCTTCTGATTCTCCTTCTGTTCTGCTTCTCCTTCTGCTTCTGCTTCTTCTTCTTCTTCTATTTCTTCTGCTTCTGTTTCTCCTGGTTCTGCTTCTTCTGATTCTCCTTCTTCTTCTCTTTCTCCTACGATTTCTCTTTCTTCTGCTACGCTTTCTGCTTCTCAGTCTGCTTCTTCTGTTTCTTCTGCTTCTGCCTCTCCTGATTCTGCTTCTTCTGCTTCTACTGCTTCTCCTTATGCTTCTCCTTCTTCTTCTCCTTCTTCTTCTTCTTCTTCTTCTTCTTCTTCTTCTTCTTCTTCTTCTTCTTCTTCTTCTTCTTCTTCTTCTTCTTCTTCTTCTTCTTCTTCTTCTTCTTCTTCTTCTTCTTCTCTTTCTTCTGCTTCTGCTTTTCGTGCTTATTCTGGTTCTACTGCTTCTCTTTCTGCTACTCATTCTGCTTCTCCTTCTGCTTCTCCTATTGCTTCTGCAGCTCTTCATTCTCTTTCTCCTACTTCTACTTCTTCTTCTGCTTCTGCTTCTCCTGCTTCTCATGCTTCTCCTTCTGCATCTCCTTCTGCTTGTGCTTGTCCTTATGCTTATTCTTCTGTTTCTGCTTCTACTTCTGCTTCTTCTGCTTCTGATTCTCCTTCTGCTTCTGCTTCTGTTTCTCCTTCTTGTTCTCGTTCTTCTGCTTTTCCTTCTGCTTCTCCTTCTGCTTCTGCTGCAACTGCTACTGCTTCTTCTGTTTCTTCTGCTTCTACTTCTGCTTTTGATTCTCTTTCGGCTTCTGCTTCTCCTTCAGCTTCTCATTCTGCTTCTCCATATTCTGCTTCTTCTGCTTCCCCTGCTTCCATTTCTGCTTCAGGTTCTGCTTCTTCTTCTTCGGATTCTTATGCTTCTTCTTCTCCTGCTTCTGCTTCTTCTGCTTCCCCTCCTTCTCTTTCTGCTTCTCCTTCTGTTTCTGCTTCTCCTTCTGCTTCTGCTTCTTGTCCTTCTCCTGTATCTTCTGCTTCTGCTTCTCCTGTTTCTGCATCTCCTGCTTCTCCTTCTGCTGCTCTTTCTGCTTCTCCTGCTGCTTTTCCTTCTCCTGCTCCTTCTTCTGCTTCACTTTCTGTTTCTCCTTCTGTTTCTCCTTCAACTTTTCGTTCTTCTGCTTTTCCATCTGCTGCTGCTTCTGCATCTTCTGCTTCTTCTGCTACTGCCTCTGCTTCTTCTGTTTCTTCTGTTCTCTTTCTGCTTTTGCATCTCTTTCTGCTTCTGCTTCTCCTTCTTCTTCTCCAGATTCTGCTTCTTCTGCTTCTCCTTCTGCTTCAGGTTCTGCTTCTGCTTCTTCGGCTTCTTCTGCTTCTGCTTCTCCTGCTGCTGCTTCTTCTGCTTCTCCTGCTTCTCTTTCTGCTTTTCCTTCTGTTTCTGCTTCTCCTTCTGCTTCTGCTTCTTCTCCTTCTTCTGTTTCTTCTGCTTCTGCTTCTCCTGCTACTGCTTCTCCTGCTTCTCGTTCTGCTTCTCTTTCTGCTTCTCCTTCTCCTTCTTCTGCTTCTCCTTCTGCTTCGGCTTATCCTTCTGCTTCTTCTTCTCCTTCTGCTTCAATTTCTCCTTCTGCTTCTCATTCTGCTTCTGCGTCTTCTGTTTCTTCTGCTTCTCCTGCTTCTGCTTCTCCTGCTTCTCCTACTTCTCGTGCTGCTTCTCCTTCTGCGTCTCTTTCTGCTTCTGCTTATCCTTTTGCTTCTCCTACTCCTTCTCTTTCGCCTTCTCCGTCTTCTTCTTCTGCTTCTCCTGCTGCTTGTGCTTCTGCTTATTCTACTGTTTCTGTTTCTTCTGCTTCTGCTTCAGATTGTGCTTCTTCTGTTTCTCCTGCTTCAGATTCTGCTTCTGCTTCTTCGGCTTCTCCTGTTTCTTCTGATTCTGCTTCGCCTGCTTCTTCTGCTTGTCCTGCTTCTCTTTCTGCTTCTCCTTCTCCTTCTGCTTCTCCTTCTGCTTCTTCTTCTGCTCTTCTCCTTCTTCTGTTTCTTTTGCTACTGTTTCTTCTGCTTCTTCTTCTTCTGTTTCTTGTGATTCTACTTCTGCTTCTCCTTCTTCTCCTCTTTCTGCTTCTACTTCTACTTCTTCTGATTCTCCTGTTTCTCGTTCTTCTTCTCCTTCTGTTTCTGCTTCTATTTCTGCTTCAACTTCTCCTTCTGCTGCTGCTTCTCCTACTTCTGCTTCTCCCACTGCTTCTGCTTCTATTGCTTATTCTTTTTCTTCTGCTTCTGTTTCTCCTGCTTCTGCTTCTTCTGCTTCTACTGCTTCTCCTTATGCCTCTCCTTATGCTTCTCCTGCTTCTCCTTATGCTTCAGGTTCTGCTTCTGCTTCTGCTTCTTGTCCTTCTCCTGTTTCTTCTGCTTCTGCTGTTTCTGCATCTCCTGCTTCTCCTTCTGCTGCTATTTCTGCTTCTCCTGCTGCTTTTCCTTCTCCTGCTCCTTCTTCTGCTTCTCTTTCTGCTTCTCCGTCTGTTTCTCCTTGTCCTTCTCCTTCTCGTTCTTCTGCTTTTCCTTCTGCTTCTCCTTCTGCTTCTCCTTCTGCTTCCGCATCTTCTGCTTCTTCTGCTACTGCCTCTCCTTCTTCTGTTTCTTCTGCTTCTCATTCTGCTTTTGCTTCTCTTTCTGCTTCTGCTTCTCCTTCTGCTTCTCCAGGTTCTGCTTCTTCTGTTTCTCCTCCTTCTCCTGCTGCTTCTCCTGCTGCTGCTTCTTCTGCTTCTCCTGCTTCTCTTTCTGCTTTTCCTTCTGTTTCTGCTTCTCCTTCTGCTTCTTCTCCTTCTTCTGTTTCTTCTGCTTCTGCTTTTCCTGCTTCTGCTTCTCATGCTTCTCTTTCTGCTTCTCTTTCTGCTTCTCTTTCTGCTTCTCCTTCTCCTTCTTATGCTTCTCCTTCTGCTTCTGCTTCTCCTTCTGCTTCTGGTTCAATTTCTCCTTCTGCTTCTCATTCTGCTTCTGCGTCTTCTGTTTCTTCTGCTTCTCCTGCTTCTGCTTCTCCTGCTTCTCCTACTTCTCGTGCTGCTTTTCCTTCTGCTTCTCTTTCTGCTTCTGCTTATCCTTTTGCTTCTCCTATCCCTACTCCTTCTCTCTCGCCTTCTCCGTCTTCTGCTTCTCCTGGTTCTTCTGCTTCTGCTTATTCTACTATTTCTGTTTCTTCTGCTTCTGCTTCAGATTGTGCTTCTTCTGTTTCTCCTTCTGCTTCAGATTCTGCTTCTGCTTCTTCGGCTTCTCCTGTTTCTTCTGCTTCTGCTTCTCCTGCTTCTTCTACTTCTCATGCTTCTCTTTCTGCTTCTCCTTCTGCTTCTGCTTCTCCTTCTGCTTCTGCTTCTGCTCTTCTCCTTCTTCTGTTTCTTTTGCTTCTGTTTCTTCTGCTTGTTCTTCTTCTGCTTCTTCTGATTCTACTTCTGCTTCTCCTTCTTCTCCTCTTTCTGCTTCTACTTCTGCTTCTTCTGATTGTCCTGCTTCTCCTTCTTGTTCTCCTTTTGTTTCTGCTTCTCTTTCTGCTTCTGCTTCTCTTTCTGCTGCTCCTTCTCCTTCTCCTTCTTCTGCTTCTCCCACTGCTTCTGCTTCTGATTCATTTGTTTATTCTTTATCTTCTGCTTCTCCTGCTTCTGCTTCTTCTGCTTCTCCTGCTTCTCCTTCTTCTTCTTCTTCTTCTTCTTCTTCTTCTTCTTCTTCTTCTTCTTCTTCTTCTTCTTCTTCTTCTTCTTCTTCTTCTTCTTCTTCTTCTACTTCTTCTTCTTCATCTTCTTCTTCTTCTCTTTCGTCTGCTTCTGCTTTTCCTGCTTCTTCTGTTTCTACTGGTTCTCTTTCTGCTTCTCATTCTGCTTCTGCTTCTCCTTCTGCTTCTGCTATTCCTTCTGCTGCCCTTCCTTCTCATTCTCCTTCTCCTTCTTCTGCTTCTCTTTCTGCTTCTGCTTCTTCTGGTTCTCCAACTAATCCTTCTTCTTCTCCTTCTGTTTCTGCTTCTGTTTCTGCTTCTTCATTCTCTTCTGCTTCACCGTCTGCTGCTCCTTCTCCTTCTTCTGTTTCTCCCTCTGCTTCTGCTTCTTATGCTTCTTCTTTTTCTTCTGCTTCTGTTTCTCATGCTTCTACTTCTTATGCTTCTACTGCTTCTGCTTCTTCTGCTTTTACTTCTCTTTCTGCTTCTGCTTCTCCTGCTTGTTTTTCTGCTTCTTCTGCTGCTTCTCCTTCTGCTGCTTCTTCTCCTTCTCCTTGTGCTTCTCTTTTTGCTTCTCCTTCTGCTTCTGCTTCTTCTGTTTCTAGTACCTGAATTTCTGGTTCTACTTCTTCTGCTGCTTCTCCTTCTGCTTCTGCTTCTACTTCTGCTTCTGTTTCTGCTTCTTCTGATTCTTCTCTTTCGGCTTCTCCTGCTTCTGCTTCTTGTGCTTCTCCTGCTTCTCTTTCTGCTTCTCATTCCGCTTCTGATTCTCTTTCTGCTTCTGCTTCTCCTCCTTCTCCTTGTCCTACTTCTGCTTCTCCTTCAGCTTCTGATTCTTCTGCTTCTCCTGCTTCTCCTTCTGCATCTCCTTCTGTTTGGGCTTGTCCTTATGCTTCTTCTTCTGCTTCTGCTTCTCCTTCTCCTCCTCCTTCTTTTGCTTCTCCTTTTGCTTCTGCTTCTTCTGCTTTTCCTGCTTCTCCTTCTGCTTCTGTTTCTTCTGCTTCTCCTGCTTCTCCTTCTGCATCTTCTTCTGCTTCTGCTTCTCCTTCTCCTTCTTCTGCTTCTCCTTTTTCTTCTCCTTCTGCTTCTTCTTCTTCCGCTTTACCTGCTTCTCTTTCTGCTTCTCCTTCTGCTTCTCCTCCTGTTTCTCCTTCTCCTTCTTGTTCTTCTGCTTCTCCTTCTGCTTCTGCTACAACTGCTACTGCTTCTATTTCTGTTTCTTCTGCTTCTCCTTCTGCTTTTGATTCTCTTTCTGCTTCTGCTTCTCATTCTGCTTCTCATTCTGCTTCTCCAGATTCTGCTTCTCCTGCTTCTCCTTCTGCTTCAGGTTCTGCTTCTGCTTCTTCGGATTCTTATGCTTCTGCCTCTCCTGCTTCTGCTTCTTCTGCTTCCCCTCCTTCTCTTTCTGCTTCTCCTTCTGTTTCTGCTTCTCCTTCTGCTTCTGCTTCTTGTCCTTCTCCTGTTTCTTCTGCTTCTGCTTCTCCTGTTTCTGCATCTCCTGCTTCTCCTTCTGCTGCTCTTTCTGCTTCTCCTGCTGCTTTTCCTTCTCCTGCTCCTTCTTCTGCTTCTCTTTCTGCTTCTCCTGTTTCTCCTTCTCCTTCTCCTTCTCGTTCTTCTGCTTTTCCTTCTGCTTGTCCTTCTGCTTCTGCATCTTCTGCTTCTTCTGGTACTGCCTCTGCTTCTTCTGTTTCTTCTGCTTCTCCTTTTGCTTTTGCTTCTCTTTCTGCTACTGCTTCTCCTTCTGCTTCTCCAGATTCTGATTCTTCTGCTTCTCCTGATTACCCTTCTGCTTCAGGTTCTGCTTCTGCTTCTTCGGCTTCTTCTGCTTCTGCTTCTCCTGCTGCTGCTTCTTCTGCTTCTCCTGCTTCTCTTTCTGCTCTTCCTTCTGTTTCTGATTCTCCTTCTGCTTCTGCTTCTTCTCCTTCTTCTGTTTCATCTGCTTCTGCTTCTCCTGCTTCTCCTGCTTCTCGTTCTGCTTCTCTTTCTGCTTCTCCTTCTCCTTCTTATGCTTCTCCTGCTTCTGCTTCTCCTTCTGCTTCTGCTTCAATTTCTCCTTCTGCCTCTCATTCTACTTCTGCATTTTCTGTTTCTTCTGCTTCTCCTGCTTCTGCTTCTCCTGCTTCTCCTACTTCTCGTGCTGCTTTTCCTTCTGTTTCTCTTTCTGCTTCTGCTTATGCTTTTGCTTCTCCTACTCCTAATCCTTCTCTCTCGCCTTCTCCTTCTTCTTCTTCTGCTTGTCCTGGTGCTTCTGCTTCTGCTTATTCTACTATTTCTGTTTCTTCTGCTTCTGCTTCAGATTGTGCTTCTTCTGTTTCTCCTGCTTCAGATTATGCTTCTGCTTCTTCGGCTTCTCCTGTTACTTCTGTTTCTGCTTCTCCTGCTTCTTCTGCTTCTCCTGCTTGTCCTGCTTCTCTTTCCGCTTCATCTTCTGCTTCTGCTTCTCCTTCCGCTTCTGCTTCTGCTCTTCTCCTTCTTCTGTTTCGTTTGCTTCTGTTTCTTCTGCTTCTTCTTCTTCTGTTTCTTCTAATTCTACTTCTGCTTCTCCTTCTCCTCTTTCTTCTTCTTCTTCTTCTTCTTCTTCTTCTTCTTCTTCTTCTTCTTCTTCTTCTTCTTCTTCTTATGCTTATTCTTTTTCTACTGCTTCTTTTTCTACTGCTTCTGCTTCTCCTTCTTCTACTGCTTCTCCTTCTTCTTCTTCTTCTTCTTCTTCTTCTTCTTCTTCTTCTTCTTCTTCTTCTTCTTCTTCTTCTTCTTCTTCTTCTTCTTCTTCTTCTCTTTCTTCTGCTTCTTCTTTTCCTGCTTCTTCTGGTTCTACTGCTTCTCTTTCTGCTACTCATTCTGCTTCTCCTTCTGCTTCTGCTTCTCCTATTGCTTCTGCTGCTCTTCCTTCTCTTTCTCCTACTTCTACTTCTTCTTCTGCTTCTGCTTCTTCTGCGTCTCCTGCTTCTCTTTCTGCATCTCCTTCTGCTTGTGCTTGTCCTTATGCTTATTCTTCTGTTTCTGCTTCTCCTTCTGCTTCTTCTGCTTCTCCTTCTGATTCTCCTTCTGCTTCTGCTTCGGTTTCTCCTTCTTGTTCTCGTTCTTCTGCTTTTCCTTCTGTTTCTCCTTCTGCTTCTGCTGCAAGTGCTACTGCTCTTTCTGTTTCTTCTGCTTCTCCTTCTGCTTTTGATTCTCTTTCCGCTTCTGCTTCTCTTTCAGATTCTCATTCTGCTTCTCCAGATTCTGCTTCTTCTGCTTCTCCTGCTTCTCCTTCTGCTTCATGTTCTGCTTCTGCTTCTTCGGATTCTTATGCTTCTGCCTCTCCTGCTTCTGCTTCTTCTGCTTCCCCTCCTTCTCTTTCTGCTTCTCCTTCTGCTTCTGCTTCTCCTTCTGCTTCTGCTTCTTCTCCTTCTTCTGTTTCTTCTGCTTCTGTTTCTCCTGCTTCTGCTTCTCCTGCTTCTCGTTCTGCTTCTCTTTCTGCTTCTCCTTCTCCTTCTTCTGCTTCTCCTTCTGCTTCGGCTTATCCTTCTGCTTCTGCTTCTGCTTCAATTTCTCCTTCTGCTTCTCATTCTGCTTCTGCTTCTGTTTCTTCTGCTTCTCCTGCTTCTGCTTCTCCTGGTTCTCCTACTTCTCGTGCTGCTTCTCCTTCTGCTTATCCTTTTGCTTCTCCTACTCCTAATCCTTCTCTTTCGCCTTCTCCGTCTTCTTCTTCTGCTTCTCCTGCTGCTTCTGCTTCTGCTTATTCTACTATTTCTGTTTCTTCTGCTTCGGCTTCAGATTATGCTTCTTCTGTTTCTCCTGCTTCAGATTCTGCTTCTGCTTCTTCGGCTTCTCCTGTTTCTTCTGCTTCTGCTTCTCCTGCTTCTCCTGCTTCTCTTTCTGCTTCTCCTTCTCCTTCTGCTTCTCCTTCTGCTTCTTCTTCTGCTCTTCTCCTTTTTCTATTTCTTTTGCTACTTCTTCTTCTGTTTCTTCTGATTCTACTTCTGCTTCTCCTTCTTCTCCTCTTTCTGCTTCTACTTCTACTTCTACTGATTCCCCTCTTTCTCGTTCTACTTCTCCTTCTGTTTCTGCTTCTCTTTCGGCTTCAACTTCTCCTTCTGCTGCTCCTTCTCCTTCTTCTGCTTCTCCCTCTCCTTATGCTTCTCCTTATTCTTTTGCTTATTCTTTTCTTCTGCTTCTTCTTCTTCTTCTTCTTCTTCTTTGTCTTCTTCTTCTTCTTCCTCTTCTTCTTCTCCTTCTTCTTCTTCTTCTTCTTCTTCTTCTTCTTCTTCTTCTTCTTCTTCTTCTTCTTCTTCTTCTTCTTCTTCTTCTGCTTCTTCTTCTTCTCATTCTTCTGCTTCTGCTTTTCCTGATTCTTCTGCTTCTAATGCTTCTCTTTCTGCTTCTCATTCTGCTTCTTCTTCTCCATCTGCTTTTCCTATTGCTTCTGCTCCCCTTCCTTCTGCTTCTTCTTCTCCTACTTCTGCTTCTCCTTCTGCTTCTGAATCTTCTGTTTCTCCTGCTTCTCCTGCTTCTGCTTCTCCTGCTTCTCCTACTTCTCGTGCTGCTTTTCCTTCTGCTTCTCTTTCTGCTTCTGCTTATCCTTTTGCTTCTCCTACTCCTAATCCTTCTCTCTCGCCTTCTCCGTCTTCTTCTTCTGCTTCTCCTGCTGCTTCTGCTTATTCTACTATTTCTGTTTCTTCTGCTTCGGCTTCATATTGTGCTTCTTCTGTTTCTCCTGCTTCAGATTCTGCTTCTGCTTCTTCGGCTTCTCCTGTTTCTTCTGCTTCTGCTTCTCCTGCTTCTTCTGCTTCTCCTGCTTCTTCTGCTTCTCCTGCTTCTCTTTCTGCTTCTCCTTCTGCTTCTGTTTCTACTTCTGCTTCTTCTTCTGCTCTTCTCCTTCTTCTGTTTCTTTTGCTTATGTTTCTTCTGCTTCTTCTTCTTCTGTTTCTTCTGATTCAACTTCTGCTTCTCCTTTTTCTCCTCTTTCTGCTTCTACTTCTGCTTCTTCTGATTCTCCTGTTTCTCGTTCTTCTTCTCCTTCTGTTTCTTCTTCTCTTTCTGCTTCAACTTCTCCTTCTGCTGCTCCTTCTCCTTCTCCTTCTTCTGCTTCTCCCACTGCTTCTGCTTCTGCTTCTTTTGCTTATTCTTTTTCTTCTGCTTCTGCTTCTCCTGCTTCTGATTCTTCTGCTTCTACTGCTTGTCCTTATGCTTCTCCTTATGCTTCTCTTTATGTTTCTTCTTCTTCTTCTTCTTCTTCTTCTTCTTCTTCTTCTTCTTCTTCTTCTTCTTCTTCTTCTTCTTCTTCTTCTTCTTCTTCTTCTTCTTTGTCTTCTTCTTCTTCTTCTTCTTCTTCTTCTGCTGCTGCTGCTGCTGCTGCTGCTGCTGCTGCTTCTTCTCTTTCTTCTGCTTCTGCTTTTCCTGCTTCTTCTGCTTCTAATGCTTCTCTTTCTGCTTCTCATTCTGCTTCTCCTTCTGTTTCTCCTATTGCTTCTGCTGCCCTTCCTTCTCCTTCTTCTTCTCCTACTTCTGCTTCTCCTTCTGCTTCTGCTTCTTCTGCTTCTCCTGCATCTCCTTCTGCATCTTCTTCTGCTTCTCCTTCTACTACTTCTTCTGCTTCTGCTTCTCCTACTTCTGCTTCTCCTTCTGATTCTCGTTCTGCTTCTCCTTCTCCTGCTCCTACTGCTTCTTCCTCTGATTCTGATTCTTATGCTTATTCCTTTTATTCTGCTTCTCCTGCTTCTGCTTCTTCTGCTTCTACTGCTTCTCCTTATGCTTCTCCTTCTTCTTCTTCTCCTTCTTCTTCTTCTTCTTCTTCTTCTTCTTCTTCTTCTTCTTCTTCTTCTTCTTCTTCTTCTTCTTCTTCTTCTTCTTCTTCTTCTTCTCCTTCTCCTTCTTCTTCTTCTTCTTCTTCTTCTTCTTCTTTTTCTTCTTCTTCTTCTTCTTCTTCTTCTTCTTCTTCTTCTTCTTCTTCTTCTTCTTCTCTTTCTTCTGCTTCTGCTTTTCCTGTTTCTTCTGCTTCTTCTGGCTTCTCTTTCTGCTTCTCGTTCTGCTTCTGCTTCTCCTTCTGCTTCTCCTATTGCTTCTGCTGCTCTTCTTTCTCCTTCTCCTGCTTCTACTTCTTCGTCTGCTTCTGCTTCTTCTGCTTCTCCTGCTTCTCCTTCAGCATCTCCTTCTGCTTGTGCTTGTCCTTATGTTTCTTCTTCTGCTTCTGCTTCTCCTTCTGCTTCTTCTGCTTCTCCTTCTGATTGTCTTTCTGCTTCTCCTTCTGTTTTTCCTTCTCCTTCTTCTGCTTTTCCTTCTGCTTCTCCTACTGCTGCAACTGCTACTGCTTCTGTTCTTCTGTTTCTTCTGCTTCTCCTTCTGCTTTTGATTCTCTTTCCGCTTCTGCTTCTCCTTCAGCTTCTCATTCTGCTTATCCAGATTCTGCTTCTTCTGCATCTCCTGCTTCTCCTTCTGCTTCAGGTTCTGCTTCTGCTTCTTCGGATTCTTAAGCTTCTGCCAATCCTTCTCTTTCTGCTTCTCCTTCTGTTTCTGCTTCTCCTTCTGCTTCTGCTTCGTGTCCTTCTCCTGTTTCTTCTGCATCTGCTTCTCCTGTTTCTGCATCTCCTGCTTCTCCTTCTGCTGCTCTTTCTGCTTCTCCTGCTGCTTTTCCTTCTCCTGCTCCTTCTTCTGCTTCTCTTTCTGCTTCTCCTGTTTCTCCTTCTCCTTCTCCTTCTCGTTCTTCTGCTTTTCCTTCTGCTTGTCCTTCTGCTTCTGCATCTTCTGCTTCTTCTGGTACTGCCTCTGCTTCTTCTGTTTCTTCTGCTTCTCCATTTGCTTTTGCTTCTCTTTCTGCTTCTGCTTCTCCTTCTGCTTCTCCAGATTCTGCTTCTTCTGCTTCTCCTGCTTCTCCTTCTGCTTCAGGTTCTGCTTCTGCTTCTTCGGCTTCTTCTGCTTCTGCTTCTCCTGCTGCTGCTTCTTCTGCTTCTCCTGCTTCTCTTTCTGCTTTTCCTTCTGTTTTGCTTCTCCTTCTGCTTCTGCCTCTTCTCCTTCTTCTGTTTTTTCTGTTTCTGCTTCTCCTGCTTCTGCTTCTCCTGCTTCTCGTTCTGCTTCTTTTTCTGCTTCTCCTTCTCCTTCTGCTTCTCCTTCTGCTTCTGCTTCTCCTTCTGTTTCTGCTTCTGCTTCAATTTCTCCTTCTGATTCTCATTCTGCTTCTGCGTCTTCTGTTGCTTCTGCTTCTCTTGCTTCTCCTATTTCTCGTGCTGCTTCTCCTTCTGCGTCTCTTTCTGCTTCTGCTTATCCTTTTGCTTCTCCTACTCCTAATCCTTCTCTTTCGCCTTCTCCTTCTTCTTCTGCTTCTCCTGGTGTTTCTGCTTCTGCTTATTCTACTATTTCTGTTTCTTCTGCTTCTGCTTCAGATTGTGCTTCTTCTGTTTCTCCTTCTGCTTCAGATACTGCTTCTGCTTCTTCGGCTTCTCCTGTTTCTTCTGCTTCTGCTTCTCCTGCTTCTTCTGCTTCTCCTGCTTCTCTTTCTGCTTCTCCTTCTGCTTCTGCTTCTCCTTCTGCTTCTGCTTCTGCTCTTCTCCTTCTTCTGTTTCTTCTGCTTCTGCTTCTCCTGCTTCTTCTTCTTCTGCTTCTCCTATTTCTCCTTCTGCTTCTCCGTCTCCTTCTCCTTCTCCTTCAATTTCTCCTTCTTGTGCTTCTCATTCTTCTTCTGCTTCTCCTGCTTCTGCTTCTTCTGATTGTCCTTCTGCTTCTCCTTCTGCTTCTCTTTCTGCTTCTTATTCTGCTTCTGCTCCTCCTACTCTTAATCCTTCTCTTTCTCCTTCTTCTTCTGCTTCTCGTTCTGCTTCTGCTTCTTCTGCTTGTTCTGTTTCTTCTGCTTCTGCTTTTCCAGCTTCTGCTGCTTCTGCTTCTCCTTCTGCTTCAGGTTCTCCTTCTGGTTCTTGGGCTTCTTCTGTTTCTTCTGCTTCTGCTTCTCCTGCTACTGATTCTTCTGCTTCTCTTTCTGCTTCTCCTTCTGCTTCTGCTTCTGCTTCAATTTCTCCTTCTGCTTCTCATTCTGCTTCTGCGTCTTCTGTTTCTTCTGCTTCTCCTGCTTCTGCTTCTCCTGCTTCTCCTACTTCTCGTGCTGCTTCTCCTTCTGTGTCTCTTTCTGCTTCTGCTTATCCTTTTGCTTCTCCTACTCCTAATCCTTCTCTTTCGCCTTCTCCTTCTTCTCCATCTGCTTCTCCTGGTGCTTCTGCTTCTGCTTATTCTACTATTTCTGTTTCTTCTGCTTCTGCTTCAGATTGTGCTTCTTCTGTTTCTCTTTCTGCTTCAGATTCTGCTTCTGCTTCTTTGGCTTCTCCTGTTTCTTCTGCTTCCGCTTCTCCTGCTTCTTCTGCTTCTCCTGCTTCTCTTTCTGCTTCTGCTTCTCCTTGTGCTTCTGCTTCTGCTCTTCTCTTTCTTCTGTTTCTTTTGCTTCTGTTTCTTCTGCTTCTTCTTCTTCTGTTTCTTCTGATTCTCCTTCTGCTTCTCCTTCTTCTCCTCTTTCTGCTTCTACTTCTGCTTCTTCTGATTCTCCTGCTTCTCCTTCTTGTTCTCCTTCTGTTTCTGCTTCTCTTTCTGCTTCTGCTTCTCCTTCTGCTGCTCCTTCTCCTTCTCCTTCTTCTGCTTCTCTCACTGCTTCTGCTTCTTTTGCTTATTCGTTTTCTTCTGCTTCTGCTTCTCCTGCTTCTGCTTCTACTGCTTCTCTTTATGCTTCTCCTTATGCTTCTCCTTATGCTGCTGCTTCTTCTTCTTCTTCCTCTTCTCCTTCTTTTTCGTCTTCTTCTTCTTCTTCTCTTTCTTCTGCTTCTGCTTTTCCTGCTTCTTCTGCTTCTATTGTTTCTCTTTCTGCTTCTCATTCTGCTTCTGCTTCTCCTTCTGCTTCTCCTATTGCTTCTGCTGCACTTCCTTCTCCTTCTCCTACTTCTGCTTCTCCTTCTGCTTCTGCTTCTTCTGTTTCTCCTGCTTCTCGTTCTGCGTCTTTTTCTGCTTCTGCTTCTCCTTCTGCTGCTTCTTCTGCTTCTGCTACTCCTTCTTCTGCTTCTCCTTCTGATTCTTCTTCTAGCTCTCTTTCTGCTGTTTCTTCTCCTTCTTCTTCTCCCTCTGATTCTTCTTCGTATGTTTTTCTTTTTCTACTGCTTCTGCTTCTCCTGCTTCTGCTTCTTCTGCTTCTACTTCTTCTCCTTATGCTTCTCCTTATGCTTCTCCTTCTCCTTCTTCTTCTTCTTCTTCTTCTTCTTCTTCTTCTTCTTCTTCTTCTTCTTCTTCTTCTTCTTCTTCTTCTTCTTCTTCTTCTTCTTCTTCTTCTTCTTCTTCTCCTTCTTCT
>NW_012286773.1:0-2900 GCF_000151885.1 Dipodomys ordii
CTTCTCCATACTCTGACTCATCTGCTTCCCCTGCTTCTCTTCTGCTTCAGATCTGCTTCTCTTCTTCAGAATTCTTATGCTTCTGCTTCTCCTGCTTCTGCTTCATCTGCTTCCCCTCCTTCTCTTTCTGCTTCTCCATTCTGATTTCTGCTTCTCCTTCTGCTTCTGCTTCTTGTCCTTCTCCTGTTTGAGTCTATTTATGCTTCTCCTGATTCTGCATCTCCTGCTTCTCCTTCTGCTACTCTTTCTGCTTCTCCTGCTGCTTTTCCTTCTCCTGCTCCTTCTTCTGCTTCTCTTTCTGTTTCTCCTTCTGTTTCTCCTTCAACTTTTCGTTCTTCTACTTTTCCATCTGCTTCTGCTTCTGCATCTTCTGCTTCTTCTGCTACTGCCTCTGCTTCTTCTGTTTCTTCTGCTTCTCCTTCTGCTTTTGCTTCTCTTTCTGCTTCTGCTTCTCCTTCTGCTTCTCCAGATTCTGCTTCTCCTGCTTCTCCTTCTGCTTCAGGTTCTTCTTCTGCTTCTTCGGCTTCTTCTGCTTCTGCTTCTCCTGCTGCTGCTTCTTCTGCTTCTCCTGCTTCTCTTTCTGCTTTTCCTTCTGTTTCTGCTTCTCCTTCTGCTTCTGCTTCTTCTCCTTCTTCTGTTTCTTCTGCTTCTGCTTCTCCTGCTACTGCTTCTCCTGCTTCTCGTTCTGCTTCTTTCTGCTTCTCCTTCTCCTTCTTCTGCTTCTCCTTCTGCTTCGGCTTATCCTTCTGCTTCTTCTTCTCCTTCTGCTTCAATTTCTCCTTCTGCTTCTCCTTCTGCTTCTGCGTCTTCTGTTTCTTCTTCTTCTCTTGCTTCTGCTTCTCCTGCTTCTGCTACTTCTTCTGCTTCTGCTTCTCCTTCTTCTGCTTCTGCTTCTCCTTCTGCTTCTCCTTCTCCTGTTCCTACTGCTTCTTCCTCTGATTCTGCTTCTTATGCTTATTCCTTTTCTTCTGCTTCTGCTTCTCCTGCTTCTGCTTCTTCTGCTTCTACTGCTTCTCCTTATGCTTCTCCTTCTTCTTCTTCTTCTTCTTCTTCTTCTTCTTCTTCTTCTTCTTCTTCTTCTTCTTCTTCTTCTTCTTCTTCTTCTTCTTCTTCTTCTTCTTCTTCTTCTTCTCCTTCTTCTGCTTCTGCTCTTCCTGCTTCTTCTGCTTCTACTGCTTCTCTTTCTGCTTCTCATTCTGTTTTCTGCTTCTCCTTCTGCTTCTCCTATTGCTTCTGCTGCTCTTCTTTCTCCTTCTCCTGCTTCTACTTCTTCTTCTGCTTCTTCTGCTTCTCCTGCTTCTCCTTCTGCATCTCCTTCTGCTTGTGCTTGTCCTTATGTTTCTTCTTCTGCTTCTGCTTCTCATTCTGCTTCTTCTGCTTCTCCTTCTGATTCTCTTTCTGCTTCTCCTTCTGTTTTTCCTTCTCCTTCTCGTTCTTCTGCTTTTCCTTCTGCTTCTCCTACTGCTGCAACTGCTACTGCTTCTGTTCTTCTGTTTCTTCTGCTTCTCCTTCTGCTTTTGATTCTCTTTCCGCTTCTGCTTCTCCTTCTGCTTCTCCAGATACTGCTTCTTTTGCTTCTCCTGCTTCTCCTTATGCTTCAGGTTCTGCTTCTGCTTCTGCTTCTTGTCCTTCTCCTGTTTCTTCTGCTTCTCCTTCTCCTGTTTCTGCATCTCCTGCTTCTCCTTCTGCTGCTCTTTCTGCTTCTCCTGCTGCTTTTCCTTCTCCTGCTCCTTCTTCTGCTTCTCTTTCTTCTTCTCCTTCTGTTTCTCCTTCTCCTTCTCGTTCTTCTGCTTTTCCTTCTGCTTCTCCTTCTGCTTCTGCATCTTCTGCTTCTTCTGCTACTGCCTCTGCTTCTTCTGTTCTCCTTCTGCTTTTGCTTCTCTTTCTGCTTCTGCTTCTCCTTCTGCTTCTCCAGGTTCTGCTTCTTCTGCTTCTCCTGCTTCTCCTTCTGCTTTAGGTTCTGCTTCTGCTTCTTCGGCTTCTTCTGCTTCTGCTTCTCCTGCTGCTGCTTCTTCTGCTTCTCCTGCTTCTCTTTCTGCTTTTCCTTCTGTTTCTGCTTCTCCTTCTGCTTCTTCTCCTTCTTCTGTTTCTTCTGCTTCTGCTTCTCCTGCTTCTGCTTCTCCTGCTTCTCGTTCTGCTTCTCTTTCTGCTTCTCCTTCTCCTTCTTATGCTTCTCCTTCTGCTTCTCCTTCTCCTTCTGCTTCTGCTTCAATTTCTCCTTCTGCTTCTCATTCTGCTTCTGCGTCTTCAGTTTCTTCTGCTTCTCCTGCTTCTGCTTCTCCTGCTTATCCTACTTCTCATGCTGCTTCTCCTTCTGCGTATCGCTCTGCTTCTGCTTATCCTTTTGCTTCTCCTACTCCTAATCCTTCTCTCTCGCCTTCTCCGTCTTCTTCTTCTTCTTCTCCTTCTTCTCCTTCTTCATCTTCTTCTTCTTCTTCTTCTTCTTCTTCTGCTTCTTCTTCTTCTTCTTCTCCTCCTTCTTCTTCTCCCTCTAATTCTGCTTCTTATGCTTATCATTTTTCTTCTGCTTCTTCTTCTCCTGCTTCTACTTCTCCTGCGCCTGCTCCTTCTCCTTCTACTACTTCTCCTTCTACTTCTGCTTCTGCTTATTTTGCTTCTCCTGCTTCTCCTTCTGCATCTTCTTCTGCTTCTGCTTCTCCTTCTGCTGCTTCTTCTGCTTCTGTTTCTCCTTCTGCTTCTCCTTCTGCTTCTTCTGCTTCTCCTTCTGCTTCTCCTTCTGTTTCTCCTTCTCGTTCTTCTGCTTTTACTTTTGCTTCTCCTTCTGCTTCTGCTGCAACTGCTACTGCTTCTGCTTCTTCTGTTTCTTCCGCTTCTCCTTCTCCTTTTGATTCTCTTTCTGCTTAAAGCTTCTCCTCCAGCTTCTCATTCTGCTTCTCCAG
>NW_012286774.1:0-5256 GCF_000151885.1 Dipodomys ordii
TTCTGCTGCTTCTTCTGCTTCTGCTTCTCCTTCTTCTGCTTCTCCTTCTGATTCTCCTTCTGCTGCTCCTTCTCCTTCTTCCTCTGATTCTGTTTCTTATGCTTATTCTTTTTCTACTGCTTCTGCTTCTCCTGCTTCTGCTTCTTCTGCTTCTTCTGCTTCTACTGCTTCTCCTTATACTTCTCCTTCTTCTTCTTCTTTTTCTTCTTCTTCTTCTTCTTTTTCTTCTTCTTCTTCTTCTTCTTCTTCTTCTTCTTCTTCTTCTTCTTCTTCTTCTTCTTCTTCTTCTTCTTCTTCTTCTTCTTCTTCTCTTTCTTCTGCTTCTGCTTTTCCTGCTTCTTCTGGGTCTACTGCTTATCATTCTGCTAATCATTCTGCTTCTCCTTCTCCTTTGCTTCTCCTATTGCTTCTGCTGCTCTTCCTTCACTTTCTCCTACTTCTACTTCTTCTTCTGCTTCTGCTTCTCCTGCTTCTCATGCTTCTCCTTCTGCATCTCCTTCTGCTTGTGCTTGTCCTTATACTTATTCTTCTGTTTCTGCTTCTACTTCTGCTTCTTCTGCTTCTCCTTCTGATTCTCTTTCTGCTTCTGCTTCTGTTTCTCCTTCTTGTTCTCGTTCTTCTGCTTTTACTTCTGCTTCTCCTTCTGCTTCTGCTGCAACTGCTACTGCTTTGTCTGTTTCTTCTGCTTCTACTTCTGCTTTTGATTCTCTTTCCGCTTCTGCTTCTCCTTCAGCTTCTCATTCTGCTTCTCCATATTCTGCTTCTTCTGCTTCCCCTGCTTCTCTTTCTGCTTCAGGTTCTGCTTCTTCTTCTTCGGATTCTTATGCTTCTGCTTCTCCTGCTTCTGCTTCTTCTGCTTCCCCTCCTTCTCTTTCTGCTTCTCCTTCTGTTTCTGCTTCTCCTTCTGCTTCTGCTACTTGTCCTTCTCCTGTATCTTCTGCTTCTGCTTCTCCTGTTTCTGCATCTCCTGCTTCTCCTTCTGCTGCTCTTTCTGCTTCTCCTGCTGCTTTTCCTTCTCCTGCTCCTTCTTCTGCTTCTCTTTCTGTTTCTCCTTCTGTTTCTCCTTCTCCTTTTTGTTCTTCTGCTTTTCCATCTGCTTCTGCTTCTGCATCTTCTGCTTCTTCTGCTACTGCCTCTGCTTCTTCTGTTTCTTCTGGTTCTCCTTCTGCTTCTCCTTCTGCTTTTGCTTCTCTTTCTGCTTCTGCTTCTCCTTCTGCTTCTCCAGATTCTGCTTCTTCTGCTTCTCCTTCTGCTTCAGGTTCTGCTTCTGCTTCTTCGGCTTCTGCTTCTGCTTCTCCTGCTTCTGCTTCTTCTGCTTCTCCTGCTTCTCTTTCTGCTTTTCCTTCGGTTTCTGCTTCTCCTTCTGCTTCTGCTTCTTCTCCTTATTCTGTTTCTTCTGCTTCTGCTTCTCCTGCTACTTCTTCTCTTGCTTCTCGTTCTGCTTCTCTTTCTGCTTCTCCTTCTCCTTCTTCTGCTTCTCCTTCTTCTGCTTCGGCTTATCCTTCTGCTTCTGCTTCTGCTTCAATTTCTCCTTCTGCTTCTCATTCTGCTTCTGCGTCTTCTGTTTCTTCTGCTTCTCCTGCTTCTGCTTCTCCTGCTTCTCCTACTTCTCGTGCTGCTTCTCCTTCTGCGTCTCTTTCTGCTTCTGCTTATCCTTTTGCTTCTCCTACTCCTACTCCTTCTCTTTCGCCTTCTCCGTCTTCTTCTTCTGCTTCTCCTGCTGCTTGTGCTTCTGCTTATTCTACTATTTCTGTTTCTTCTGCTTCTGCTTCAGATTGTGCTTCTTCTGTTTCTCCTGCTTCAGATTCTGCTTCTGCTTCTTTGGCTTCTCCTGTTTCTTCTGATTCTGCTTCGCCTTCTTCTTCTGCTTCTCCTGCTTCTCTTTCTGCTTCTCCTTCTCCTTCTGCTTCTCCTTCTGCTTCTTCTTCTGCTCTTCTCCTTCTTCTGTTTCTTTTGCTACTGTTTCTTCTGCTTCTTCTTCTTCTGTTTCTTGTGATTCTACTTCTGCTTCTCCTTCTTCTCCTCTTTCTGCTTCTACTTCTACTTCTTCTGATTCTCCTGTTTCTCGTTCTTCTTCTCCTTCTGTTTCTGCTTCTATTTCTGCTTCAACTTCTCCTTCTGCTGCTCCTTCTCCTTCTTCTGCTTCTCCCACTGCTTCTGCTTCTGCTTCTATTGCTTATTCTTTTTCTTCTGCTTCTGTTTCTCCTGCTTCTGCTTCTTCTGCTTCTACTGCTTCTCCTTATGCTTCTCCTTATGCTTCAGGTTCTGCTTCTGCTTCTGCTTCTTGTCCTTCTCCTGTTTCTTCTGCTTCTACTTCTCCTGTTTCTGCATCTCCTGCTTCTCCTTCTGCTGCTATTTCTGCTTCTCCTGCTGCTTTTCCTTCTCCTGCTCCTTCTTCTGCTTCTCTTTCTGCTTCTCCTTCTGTTTCTCCTTGTCCTTCTCCTTCTCGTTCTTCTGCTTTTCCTTCTGCTTCTCCTTCTGCTTCTGCATCTTCTGCTTCTTCTGCTACTGCCTCTCCTTCTTCTGTTTCTTCTGCTTCTCATTCTGCTTTTGCTTCTCTTTCTGCTTCTGCTTCTCCTTCTGCTTCTTCAGGTTCTGCTTCTTCTGTTTCTCCTCCTTCTCCTGCTGCTTCAGGTTCTGCTTCTGCTTCTTCGGCTTCTTCTGCTTCTGCTTCTCCTGCTGCTGCTTCTTCTGCTTCTCCTGCTTCTCTTTCTACTTTTCCTTTTGTTTCTGCTTCTCCTTCTGCTTCTTCTGTTTCTTCTGCTTCTGCTTTTCCTGCTTCTGCATCTCATGCTTCTCGTTCTGCTTCTCTTTCTGCTTCTCTTTCTGCTTCTCCTTCTCCTTCTTATGCTTCTCCTTCTGCTTCTGCTTCTCCTTCTGCTTCTGGTTCAATTTCTCCTTCTGCTTCTCATTCTGCTTCTGCGTCTTCTGTTTCTTCTGCTTCTCCTGCTTCTGCTTCTCCTGCTTCTCCTACTTCTCGTGCTGCTTCTCTTTCTGCTTCTCTTTCTGCTTCTGCTTATCCTTTTGCTTCTCCTATCCCTACTCCTTCTCTCTCGCCTTCTCCGTCTTCTTCTTCTGCTTCTCCTGCTGCTTCTGCTTATTCTACTATTTCTGTTTCTTCTGCTTCGGCTTCAGATTGTGCTTCTTCTGTTTCTCCTGCTTCACATTCTGCTTCTTCTTCTTCGGCTTCTCCTGTTTTTTTCTGCTTCTGCTTCTCCTGCTTCTTCTGCTTCTCCTGCTTCTCTTTCTGCTTCTCCTTCTGCTTCTGTTTCTACTTCTGCTTCTTCTTCTGCTCTTCTCCTTCTTCTGTTTCTTTTGCTTCTTCTTCTTCTGTTTCTTCTGATTCTACTTCTGCTTCTCCTTCTTCTCCTCTTTCTGCTTCTACTTCTGCTTCTTCTGATTCTCCTGTTTCTCGTTCTTCTTCTCCTTCTGTTTCTGCTTCTCTTTCTGCTTCAACTTCTCCTTCTGCTGCTCCTTCTCCTTCTCTTTCTTCTGCTTCTCCCACTGCTTCTGTTTCTGCTACTTTTGCTTATTCTTTTTCTTCTGCTTCTGCTTCTCCTGCTTCTGCTTCTTCTGCTTCTACTGCTTCTCCTTATGCTTCTCCTTATGCTTCTCTTTATGCTTCTTCTTCTTCTTCTTCTTTGTCTTTTTCTTTGTCTTTTTCTTCTTCTTCTTCTTTTTCTTCTTCTTCTTCTTTTTCTTCTTCTTCTTCTTCTTCTTCTTCTTCTTCTTCTTCTTCTTCTTCTTCTTCTTCTTCTTCTTCTTCTTCTTCTTCTGCTTCTGCTTCTGCTGCTGCTGCTGCTGCTGCTGCTTCTTCTCTTTCTTCTGCTTCTGCTTTTCCTGCTTCTTCTGCTTCTTTTGCTTCTCTTTCTGCTTCTCATTCTGGTTCTGCTTCTCCTTCTGCTTCTCCTATTGCTTCTGATGCCCTTCCTTCTCCTTCTTTTTCTCCTACTTCTGCTTCTCCTTCTGCTTCTCCTTCTTCTGCTTCTCCTGCTTCTCCTTCTGCATCTTCTTCTGCTTCTCCTTCTGCTACTTCTTCTGCTTCTGCTTCTCCTTCTTCTCCTTCTGATTCTCCTTCTGCTTCTCCTTCTCCTGTTCCTACTGCTTCTTCCTCTGATTCTGCTTCTTATGCTTATTCCTTTTCTTCTGCTTCTGCTTCTCCTGCTTCTGCTTCTTCTGCTTCTACTGCTTCTCCTTATGCTTTTCCTTATGCTTCTCCTTCTTCTTCTTCTTCTTCTTCTTCTTCTTCTTCTTCTTCTTCTTCTTCTTCTTCTTCTTCTTCTTCTTCTTCTTCTCTTTCTTCTGCTTCTGCTCTTCCTGCTTCTTCTGCTTCTACTGCTTCTCTTTCTGCTTCTCATTCTGTTTTCTGCTTCTCCTTCTGCTTCTCCTATTGCTTCTGCTGCTCTTCTTTCTCCTTCTCCTGCTTCTACTTCTTCTTCTGCTTCTTCTGCTTCTCCTGCTTCTCCTTCTGCATCTCCTTCTGCTTGTGCTTGTCCTTATGTTTCTTCTTCTGCTTCTGCTTCTCATTCTGCTTCTTCTGCTTCTCCTTCTGATTGTCTTTCTGCTTCTCCTTCTGTTTTTCCTTCTCCTTCTCGTTCTTCTGCTTTTCCTTCTGCTTCTCCTACTGCTGCAACTGCTACTGCTTCTGTTCTTCTGTTTCTTCTGCTTCTCCTTCTGCTTTTGATTCTCTTTCCGCTTCTGCTTCTCATTCTGCTTATCCAGATTCTGCTTCTTCTGCTTCTCCTGCTTCTCCTTCTGCTTTTGATTCTCTTTCTGCTTCTCCTTCTGCTTCTCATTCTGCTTATCCAGATTCTGCTTCTTCTGCTTCTCCTGCTTCTCCTTCTGCTTCAGGTTCTGCTTCTGCTTCTTTGGCTTCTTCTGCTTCTCCTGCTGCTGCTTCTTCTGCTTCTCCTGCTTCTCTTTCTACTTTTCCTTCTGTTTCTGCTTCTCCTTCTGCTTCTGCTTCTTCTTCTTCTTCTTCTTCTTCTTCTTCTTCTTCTTCTTCTTCTTCTTCTTCTTCTTCTACTTCTTCTTCTTCTTCTATTTCTGCTTTTCCTTCTCCTTCTCCTTCTTCTGATTCTCCTTCTGTTCTGCTTCTCCTTCTGCTTCTTCTTCTTCTTCTATTTCTTCTGCTTCTGTTTCTCCTGCTTCTGCTTCTTCTGATTCTCCTTCTTCTTCTCTTTCTCCTACGATTTCTCTTTCTTCTGCTACGCTTTCTGCTTCTCAGTCTGCTTCTTCTGTTCTCTGCTTCTGCGT
>NW_012286775.1:0-2267 GCF_000151885.1 Dipodomys ordii
TCCTACTTCTGCTTCTCCTTCTGCTTCTGCTTCTTCTGCTTCTCCTGCTTCTCCTTCTGCATCTTCTTCTGCTTCTCCTTCTGCTACTTCTTCTGCTTCTGCTTCTCCTTCTTCTCCTTCTGATTCTCCTTCTGCTTCTCCTTCTCCTGTTCCTACTGCTTCTTCCGCTGATTCTGCTTCTTATGCTTATTCCTTTTCTTCTGCTTCTGCTTCTCCTGCTTCTGCTTCTTCTGCTTCTACTGCTTCTCCTTATGCTTCTCCTTATGCTTCTCCTTCTTCTTCTTCTTCTTCTTCTTCTCCTTCTTCTTCTTCTTCTTCTTCCTCTTCTTCTTCTTCTTCTTCTTCTTCTTCTTCTTCTTCTTCTTCTTCTTCTTCTTCTTCTTCTTCTTCTTCTTCTTCTTCTTCTTCTTTTTATGCTTCATCTGCTTCTTCTGCTTCTGCTCTTACTGCTTCTTCTGCTTCTACTGCTTCTCTTTCTGCTTCTCATTCTGCTTCTGCTTCATCTTCTGCTTCTCCTATTGCTTCTGCTGCTCTTCTTTTTCCTTCTCCTGCTTCTACTTCTTCTTCTGCTTCTGCTTCTTCTGCTTCTCCTGCTTCTCCTTCTGCATCTCCTTCTGCTTGTGCTTGTCCTTATGTTTCTTCTTCTGCTTCTGCTTCTCCTTCTGCTTCTTCTGCTTCTCCTTCTGATTGTCTTTCTGCTTCTCCTTCTGTTTTTCCTTCTCCTTCTCGTTCTTCTGCTTTTCCTTCTGCTTCTCCTACTACTGCAATTGCTACTGCTTCTGTTCTTCTGTTTCTTCTGCTTCTCCTTCTGCTTTTGATTCTCTTTCCGCTTCTGCTTCTCATTCTGCTTCTCCAGATACTGCTTCTTTTGCTTCTCCTGCTTCTCCTTCTGCTTCAGGTTCTGCTTCTGCTTCTGCTTCTTGTCCTTCTCCTGTTTCTTCTGCTTCTCCTTCTCCTGTTTCTGCATCTCCTGCTTCTCCTTCTGCTGCTCTTTCTGCTTCTCCTGCTGCTTTTCCTTCTCCTGCTCCTTCTTCTGCTTCTCTTTCTTCTTCTCCTTCTGTTTCTCCTTCTCCTTCTCGTTCTTCTGCTTTTCCTTCTGCTTCTCCTTCTGCTTCTGCATCTTCTGCTTCTTCTGCTACTGCCTCTGCTTCTTCTGTTTCTTCTGCTTCTCCTTCTGCTTTTGCTTCTCTTTCTGCTTCTGCTTCTCCTTCTGCTTCTCCAGCTTCTGCTTCTTCTGATTTTCCTGCTTCTCCTTCTGCTTCAAGTTCTTCTTCTGCTTCTTCAGCTTCTTCTGCTTCTGCTTCTCCTGCTGCTGCTTCTTCTGCTTCTCCTGCTTCTCTTTCTGCTTTTCCTTCTGTTTCTGCTTCTCCTTCTGCTTCTGCTTCTTCTCCTTCTTCTGTTTCTTCTGCTTCTGCTTCTCCTGCTTCTGCTTCTCCTGCTTCTCGTTCTGCTTCTCTTTCTGCTTCTCCTTCTCCTTCTTCTGCTTCTCCTTCTGCTTCTGCTTCTCCTTCTGCTTCTGCTTCAATTTCTCCTTCTGCTTCTCATTCTGCTTCTGCGTGTTCTGTTTCTTCTGTTTCTCATGCTTCTGCTTCTCCTGCTTCTCCTACTTCTCGTGCTGCTTTTCCTTCTGCTTCTCTTTCTGCTTCTGCTTATCCTTTTGCTTCTCCTACTCCTAATCCGTCTCTCTCGCGTTCTCCGTCTTCTTCTTCTGCTTCTCCTGCTGCTTCTGCTTCTGCTTATTCTACTATTTCTGTTTCTTCTGCTTCTGCTTCAGATTGTACTTCTTCTATTTCTCCTTCTGCTTCAGATTCTACTTCTGCTTCTTCAGCTTCTCCTATTTCTTCTACTTCTACTTCTCCTGCTTCTTCAGCTTCTCCTGCTTCTCTTTCTGCTTCTCCTTCTGCTTCTGCTTCTCCTTCTGCTTCTGCTTCTACTCTTCTCCTTCTTCTGTTTCTTATGCTTCTGTTTCTTCTGCTTCTTTTTCTTCTGTTTCTTCGGATTCTACTTCTGCTTCTCCTTCTTCTCCTTTTCTTTCTGCTTCTTCTGATTCTCCTTCTTCTCCTTCTTGTTCTCCTTCTGTTTCTGCTTCTCTTTCTGCTTCTGCTTCTCCTTCTGCTGCTCCTTCTCCTTCTCCTTCTTCTGCTTCTCTCACTGCTTCTGCTTCTGCTTCTTTTGCTTATTCTTTTTCTTCTGCTTCAGCTTCTCCTGCTTCTGCTTCTTCTCCTTCTACTGCTTCGAGATTATACTTCTCCTTATGCTTCTCCTTA
>NW_012286776.1:0-3049 GCF_000151885.1 Dipodomys ordii
TGCTTCTGCTGCTCTTCCTTCTCTTTCTCCTACTTCTACATCTTCTTCTGCTTCTGCTTCTCCTGCTTCTCATGCTTCTCCTTCTGCATCTCCTTCCGCTTGAGCTTGTCCTTATGCTTATTCTTCTGTTTCTGCTTCTACTTCTGCTTCTTCTGCTTCTCCTTCTGATTCTCCTTCTGCTTCTGCTTCTGTTTCTCCTTCTTGTTCTCGTTCTTCTGCTTTTCCTTCTGCTTCTCCTTCTGCTTCTGCTGCAACTGCTACTGCTTCTTCTGTTTCTTCTGCTTCTACTTCTGCTTTTGATTCTCTTTCCGCTTCTGCTTCTCCTTGAGCTTCTCATTCTGCTTCTCCATATTCTGCTTCTTCTGCTTCCCCTGCTTCTCTTTCTGCTTCAGGTTCTGCTTCTTCTTCTTCGGATTCTTATGCTTCTGCTTCTCCTGCTTCTGCTTCTTCTGCTTCCCCTCCTTCTCTTTCTGCTTCTCCTTCTGTTTCTGCTTCTCCTTCTGCTTCTGCTTCTTGTCCTTCTCCTGTATCTTCTGCTTCTGCTTCTCCTGTTTCTGCATCTCCTGCTTCTCCTTCTGCTGCTCTTTCTGCTTCTCCTGCTGCTTTTCCTTCTCCTGCTCTTTCTTCTGCTTCTCTTTCTGTTTCTCCTTCTGTTTCTCCTTCAACTTTTCGTTCTTCTGCTTTTCCATCTGCTTCTGCTTCTGCATCTTCTGCTTCTTCTGCTACTGCCTCTGCTTCTTCTGTTTCTTCTGGTTCTCCTTCTGCTTCTCCTTCTGCTTTTGCTTCTCTTTCTGCTTCTGCTTCTCCTTCTGCTTCTCCAGATTCTGCTTCTTCTGCTTCTCCTTCTGCTTCAGGTTCTGCTTCTGCTTCTTCGGCTTCTGCTTCTGCTTCTCCTGCTTCTGCTTCTTCTGCTTCTCCTGCTTCTCTTTCTGCTTTTCCTTCGGTTTCTGCTTCTCCTTCTGCTTCTGCTTCTTCTCCTTATTCTGTTTCTTCTGCTTCTGCTTCTCCTGCTACATCTTCTCTTGCTTCTCGTTCTGCTTCTCTTTCTGCTTCTCCTTCTCCTTCTTCTGCTTCTCCTTCTTCTGCTTCGGCTTATCCTTCTGCTTCTGCTTCTGCTTCAATTTCTCCTTCTGCTTCTCATTCTGCTTCTGCGTCTTCTGTTTCTTCTGCTTCTCCTGCTTCTGCTTCTCCTGCTTCTCCTACTTCTCGTGCTGCTTCTCCTTCTGCGTCTCTTTCTGCTTCTGCTTATCCTTTTGCTTCTCCTACTCCTACTCCTTCTCTTTCGCCTTCTCCGTCTTCTTCTTCTGCTTCTCCTGCTGCTTGTGCTTCTGCTTATTCTACTATTTCTGTTTCTTCTGCTTCTGCTTCAGATTGTGCTTCTTCTGTTTCTCCTGCTTCAGATTCTGCTTCTGCTTCTTCGGCTTCTCCTGTTTCTTCTGATTCTGCTTCGCCTTCTTCTTCTGCTTCTCCTGCTTCTCTTTCTGCTTCTCCTTCTCCTTCTGCTTCTCCTTCTGCTTCTTCTTCTGCTCTTCTCCTTCTTCTGTTTCTTTTGCTACTGTTTCTTCTGCTTCTTCTTCTTCTGTTTCTTGTGATTCTACTTCTGCTTCTCCTTCTTCTCCTCTTTCTGCTTCTACTTCTACTTCTTCTGATTCTCCTGTTTCTCGTTCTTCTTCTCCTTCTGTTTCTGCTTCTATTTCTGCTTCAACTTCTCCTTCTGCTGCTCCTTCTCCTTCTCCTTCTTCTGCTTCTCCCAATGCTTCTGCTTCTGCTTCTATTGCTTATTCTTTTTCTTCTGCTTCTGTTTCTCCTGCTTCTGCTTCTTCTGCTTCTACTGCTTCTCCTTATGCTTCTCCTTATGCTTCAGGTTCTGCTTCTGCTTCTGCTTCTTGTCCTTCTCCTGTTTCTTCTGCTTCTACTTCTCCTGTTTCTGCATCTCCTGCTTCTCCTTCTGCTGCTATTTCTGCTTCTCCTGCTGCTTTTCCTTCTCCTGCTCCTTCCTCTGCTTCTCTTTCTGCTTCTCCTTCTGTTTCTCCTTGTCCTTCTCCTTCTCGTTCTTCTGCTTTTCCTTCTGCTTCTCCTTCTGCTTCTGCATCTTCTGCTTCTTCTGCTACTGCCTCTCCTTCTTCTGTTTCTTCTGCTTCTCATTCTGCTTTTGCTTCTCTTTCTGCTTCTCCTTCTCCTTCTGCTTCTCCAGGTTCTGCTTCTTCTGTTTCTCCTCCTTCTCCTGCTGCTTCAGGTTCTGCTTCTGCTTCTTCGGCTTCTTCTGCTTCTGCTTCTCCTGCTGCTGCTTCTTCTGCTTCTCCTGCTTCTCTTTCTACTTTTCCTTCTGCTTCTGCTTCTCCTTCTGCTTCTGCTTCTTCTCCTTCTTCTGTTTCTTCTGCTTCTGCTTTTCCTGCTTCTGCTTCTCATGCTTCTCGTTCTGCTTCTCTTTCTGCTTCTCTTTCTGCTTCTCCTTCTCCTTCTTATGCTTCTCCTTCTGCTTCTGCTTCTCCTTCTGCTTCTGGTTCAATTTCTCCTTCTGCTTCTCATTCTGCTTCTGCGTCTTCTGTTTCTTCTGCTTCTCCTGCTTCTGCTTCTCCTGCTTCTCCTACTTCTCGTGCTGCTTCTCCTTCTGCTTCTCTTTCTGCTTCTGCTTATCCTTTTGCTTCTCCTACTCCTACTCCTTCTCTCTCGCCTTCTCCGTCTTCTTCTTCTGCTTCTCCTGCTGCTTCTGCTTATTCTACTATTTCTGTTTCTTCTGCTTCGGCTTCATATTGTGCTTCTTCTGTTTCTCCTGCTTCAGATTCTGCTTCTTCTTCTTCGGCTTCTCCTGTTTCTTCTGCTTCTGCTTCTCCTGCTTCTTCTGCTTCTCCTGCTTCTCTTTCTGCTTCTCCTTCTGCTTCTGTTTCTCCTTCTGCTTCTTCTTCTGCTCTTCTCCTTCTTCTGTTTCATTTGCTTATGTTTCTTCTGCTTCTTCTTCTTCTGTTTCTTCTGATTCTACTTCTGCTTCTCCTTCTTCTCTTTCTGCTTCTACTTCTGCTTCTTCTGATTCTCCTGTTCTCGTCTTTGA
>NW_012286777.1:0-4399 GCF_000151885.1 Dipodomys ordii
CTTTTCTCCTTTGCTATCATCATCTCTCGTCGTCTCATCATCTAATCTCTCTCTCTCTCCTCTCCTCCTCCTCCTCCTCCTCCTACTCCTACTCCTCCTTCTTCTCCATCTTCATCATCATCTCTCTCTCTCTCTCTCTCTCTCTCTCTCTCTCTCTCATCTTCATCTTCATCTTCTTCATCTTCTTCTTCTTCTTCTGTATCTTCTGTTTCTGCTTCTCCTGCTTCTACATTTGTGCTTCTCCTGCTTCTCTTTCTTCTTCTCATTCTTCTGCTGCTCCTTCTGCTTCTCCTATTGCTTCTGCTGCCCTTCCTTCTCCTTCTCCTTCTCCTACTTCTGCTTCTCCTTCTGCTTCTGCTTCTTCTGCTTCTCCTGCTTCTCCTTCTGCATCTTCTTCTGCTTCTGCTTCTCCTTCTGCTGCTTCTTCTGCTTCGCTTCTCCTTCTCCTTCTTCTGCTTCTCCTTGTGATTCTCCTTCTGCTTCTCCTTCTCCTTCTCGTTCTTCTGCTTTTCCTACTGCTTTTCCTTCTGCTTCTGCTACAACGAATACTGCTTCTGCTTTTTTGTTTCTTCTGCTTCTACTTCTGCTTTTGATTCTCTTTCTGCTTCTGCTTCTCCTTCTGCTTCTCATTCTGCTTCTCCAGATTCTGCTTCTTCTACTTCTCCTGCTTCAGGTTCTGCTTCTGCTTCTTCGGATTCTTATGCTTCTGCTTCTTCTGCTTCCCCTCCTTCTCTTTCTGCTTCTCCTTCTGTTTCTGCTTCTCTTTCTGCTTCTCCTTCTGCTTCTGCTACTTCTCCTTCTTCTGTTTCTTCTTCTTCTGCTTCTCCTGCTTCTCGTTCTGCTTCTCTTCGTCTGCTTCTCTTTCTGCTTCTGCTTCTGCTTCTTCTGCTTCTTCTTCTCCTTCTTCTACTCCTTCTGTTTCTGCTTCTTCTGCTTCTCCTGCTTCTCCTTCTGCATCTCCTTCTGCTTGTGCTTGTCCTTATTCTTCTTCTTCTACTTCTGCTTCTCCTTCTCCGTCTGCTACTGCTTCTTCTGATTTTCCTGCTTCTCATTCTGCTTCTCCTTCTGTTTCTCCTTCTCCTTCTTGTTCTTCTTTTTTTCCTTCTGCTTCTCCTTCTGCTTCTGCATCTTCAGCTTCTTCTGCTACTGCTTCTGCTTCTTCTGTTTCTTCTGCTTCTCCTTCTGCTTTTGCTTCTCTTTCTGCTTCTGCTTCTCCTTCTGGTTCTCCTTCTTCTTCTCCAGATTCTGCTTCTTCTGCTTCTCCTTCTGCTTCAGGTTCTTCTTCTGCTTCTTCGGCTTCTTCTGCGTCTATTTCTGCAACTCCTTCTGTTAATGTTTCTCCTTCTGCTTCTGCTTCTTTTCCTTCTTCTATTTATTCTCCTTCTGCTTCTCCCGCTTCTGCTTCTTCTTCTCCTGTTTCTCTTTATGATTATCCTTCTGCTTCTCCTTCTCCTCCTTCTTCTGCTTCTCCTTCTGCTTCTGCTTCTGCTTCTCCTTCTGCATCTTCTTCTGTTTCAATTTCTCCTTCTTCTGCTTTTCATTCTGCTTCTGCTTCTCCTGCTTCTGCTTCTCCTGCTTCTCCTTCTCCTTCTCTTTCTACTTCTGCTTATCCTTCTCTTTCTTCTACTCCAAATCCTTCTCTTTCTCCTTCTCCTTCTTCTGCTTCTGCTTCTCCTGCTGCTTCCTCTTCTGCTTCTTCTGATTTTTCTATTTCTTCTACTTCAGCTTATGCTTATTCTGCTTCTCCTTCTGCTTCTCCTTCTGCTTCTGCTTCTGCTCTTCTCCTTCTTCTGCTTCTGCTTCTCCTGCTTCTTCTGCTTCTGCTTCTCCTGCTTCTCGTTCTGCTTCAGGTTCTGCTTCTGCTTTTTCTGCTTCTTCTCCTTCTGCTTCTCCTGCTTCAGCTTCTTCTGCTTCTCCTGCTACTCTTTCTCCTTCTCCTTCTGCTTCTGTTTCTACTTCTGCTTCTGCTTCTGCTCTTCTCCTTCTTCTGTTTCTTCTGCTTCTGCTTCTCCTGCTTCTTCTGCTTCTGCTTCTCCTTCTGCTCCTCCTTCTCCTTCTCCTTCTTCTGCTTCTCCCACTGCTTCTGCTTCTTTTGCTTATTCTTTTTCTTCTGCTTCTGCTTCTCCTGCTTCTGCTTCTTCTGCTTCTACTGCTTCTCCTTATGCTTCTCCTTCTTCTTCTTCTTCTTCTTCTTCCTCTTCTTCTTCTTCTTCTTCTTCTTCTTCTTCTTCTTCTTCTTCTTCTTCTTCTTCTTCTTCTTCTTCTTCTTCTTCTTCTCTTTCTTCTGTTTCTGCTTTTCCTGCTTGCTTCTGCTTCTCATCGACTCTGCTCGTTCTCCTTCTTCTGTTTCTACTTCTTCTGCTTCTCCCGCTTCTGCTTCTCCTGATTCTCGTTCTGCTTCTCTTCGTCGGCTTCTCTTTCTACTTCTGCTTCTGCTTCTTGTCTTTAGTTCTTCCCCTTCTGCTTCTGATTCTTCTGCTTCTCCTGCTTCTCCTTCTGCATCTCCTTCTGCTTGTGATTTTCCTTGTGCTTCTTCTGCTGCTTCTGCTTCTCCTTCTCCTTCTTCTGCTTCTCCGTCTGCTTCTGCTTCTTCTGCTTTTCCTGATTCTCTTTCTGCTACTCCTTCTGCTTCTCCTTCTGTTTATCCTTCTCCTTCTCGTTCTTCTGCTATTCCTTCTGCTTCTCTTTCTGCTTCTGCATCTTCAGCTTCTTCTGCTACTGCTTCTGCTTCTTCTGTTTCTTCTGCTTCTCCTTCTGCTTTTGCTTCTCTTTCTGCTTCTGCTTCTCCTTCTGGTTCTCCTTCTTCTTCTCCAGATTCTTCTTCTTCTGCTTTTCCAGCTTCTCCTTCTGCTTCAGGTTCTCCTTTTGCTTCTTCGGCTTCTTCTGCTTCTATTTCTGCTTCTCCTTCTGTTTCTGCTTCTCTTTCTGCTTCTGCTTCTTCTCCTTCTTCTATTTCTTCTGATTCTGCTTCTACTGCTTCTGCTTCTCTTGCTTCTCCTTCTGTTTCTCTTTATGCTTCTCCTTCTGCTTCTCCTTCTTCTGCTTCTACTACTGCTTCTGCTTCTCCTTCTGCATCTTCTTCTGTTTCAATTTCTCCTTCTTCTGCCTTTCATTATGCTTCTCCTGCTTCTGCTCCTTCTGCTTCTGCTGCTTCTCCTTCTCCTTCTCTTTCTGCTTCTGCTTATCCTTCTGTTTCTCCTACGCCTAATCCTTCTCTTTCTCCTTCTTCTTCTTCTGCTTCTCCTGCTGCTTCTTCTTCTGCTTCTTCTGCTTTTTCTGTTTCTTCTTCTTCTTCTGCTTCTGCTTCTGCTTCTTCTGCTTCTCCTTTGCTTCTGCTTCTGCTCTTCTCCTTCTTCTGTTTCTTCTGCTTCTGCTTCTCCTTCTACTTCTTCTTCTGCTTCTCCTACTTCTCCTTCTGCTTCTCCGTCTCATTCTCCTTCTCCTTCTTCTTCGTCTGCTTTACCTGCGTCTCTTTCTGCTTCTCCTTCTGTTTCTCCTTCTGTTTCTCCTTCTCCTTCTTGTTCTTCTGCTTTTCCTTCTGCTACAACTGCTTCTCCTTCTACTTCTTCTGTTTCTTCTGCTTCTCCTTCTGCTTTTGATTCTCTTTCTGCTTCTGCTTCTCGTTCTGCTTCTTATTCTGCTTCTTCAGATTCTGCTTCTTCTGCTTCTCCTGCTTCTCCTTCTGCTTCAGGTTCTCCTTCTGCGTCTTCACATTCTTATGCTTCTGCTTCTCCTGCTTCTGCTTCTTCTGCTTTCCCTCCTTCTCTTCCTGCTTCTCCTTCTGTTTCTGCTTCTCCTTCTGCTTTTGTCCTTCTTGTGTTTCTTCTGCTTCTGCTTCTCAAGTTTCTGCATGTCCTGCTTCTCCTTCTGCTGCTCTTTCTGCTTCTCCTGCTGCTTTTCCTTCTCCTGCTCCTTCTTCTGCTTCTCTTTCTGCTTCTCCTTCTGTTTCTCCTACTCCTTCTCTTTCTCGTTCTTCTGCTTTTCCTTCTGCTTCTCCTTCTGCTTCTGCATCTTCTGCTTCTTCTGCTACTGACTTTGCTTCTTCTGTTTCTTCTGCTTCCCCTTCTGCTTCTCCTTCTGCTTTTGCTTCTCCTTCTGCTTCTGCTTCTCCTTCTGCTTCTCCAGATTCTGCTTCTTCTGCTTCTCCTGCTTCTCCTTTGCTTCAGGTACTGCTTCTGCTTCTTCTGCTTCTGCTTCTCCTGCTGCTGCTTCTTCTGCTTCTCCTGCTTCTCTTTCTGCTTTACCTTCTTTTTTTGCTTCTCCTTCTGCTTCTTCTCCTTCCTATGTTTCTTCAACTTCTGCTTCTCCTGCTTCTCGTATTGCTTCTCATTCTGCTTCTCCTTCTCCATTCTTCTGCTTCTCCTTCTGCTTCTGCTTATCCTTCTGCTTCTGCTTCTGC
>NW_012286778.1:0-24059 GCF_000151885.1 Dipodomys ordii
CCTTCTCCTTCTCCTTCTTCTGCTTCTCCTTCTCCTTCTGCTTCTCCTTCTACTTCTGCTTCAATTTCTCCTTCTTTTGCTTCTCATTCTGCTTCTGCTTTTTCTATTTCTCCTTCCTATGCTTATCCTTCTGCTTCTCCTGCTTCACCTTCTGCTTCTCTTTCTGCTTCTGCTTATCCTTCTGCTTCTCCTTCTCCTAATCCTTCACTTTCTCCTTCTCCATCTTCTTTCCTTGCTTCTCCTTCTTCTTCTTTTTCTTCTTCTTCTCCTTCTTCTCCTCGTTCTCCTCCTCCTCTTGCTCCTCCTCCTGCTCCTCCATCTTCTTCTTCTTCTTCTTCTTCTTCTTCTTCTTCTTCTTCTTCTTCTTCTTCTTCTTCTTCTTCTTCTTCTTCTTCTTCTTCTTCTTTATTTCTGCTTTTCCTTCTCCTTCTCCTTCTTTTGCTTCTCATTTTGCTTCTGCTTCTCCTTCTTCTTCTGCTTCTCCTTCTCTATCTCCTTTTGCTTCTGCTTCTCCTTCTTGTGCTTCTCCTACTTCTGCTTCTCTTTCTGCTTCTTCTGCCTCTCCTTCTTCTGATTTTCCTGTCTCTCCTCCTTCTGCTTCTCCTTCTGCTTCTCCTTCTTCTGATTCTTCCTCTTCTTCTATTACTTCTTCTTCTTCTTTTTTTTTAAATTTTATTTTATTTTATGTGTGAACATACTGTACAGAGGGGTTACAATTGCATGGGCAGGATAATGCGTACATTTCTTACCAAGCATTGCCGCCTCCTCCTTTGTTTACCCTTCCCATCCCAATCCTTCTCCTTCCCCCCTCCCCCTCCTTTCCCCCCCCCCCGCACCGACGTTGTAAAGCTCGTTTTGGACATGACAACTTGTACTTCTCATTGTTGCATCAGATCCACCTGTATCCTTAAACAACTGGTTTTTTCCCATCTCCTCCACAAGTTATACTGTCATCAAATATAGTGAAAGCAAGGGTTATACTGTGGGGGAGGGACATACAAAGCAACAAAGAGATAATCTTATAAATGCGTTAGAAACACATGCATGAAAGAAAAAACATTAAAATACATATCTAAGGGTTCATTTTCCTGACATCACATTATCTGACCTTTTCTGCTTGACTCGTACATATACTAGATATTGCAAATAAGGGAAACCATGGGACCTATGTTTCTTTGGGCCTGGCCTACTTCACTTAATATAATTTTTTTCCAAGTTTTTCCATTTCCTAACAAATGGGGAAATGCCATTCTTTCTGGTGGAGGCATAGAATTCCATTGTGTATATATACCACATTTCTTTGATCCATTCATCTACTGAGGGGCATCTGGGTTGGTTCCATATCTTAGCTATGGTAAATAATGCTGCAATAAACATAGTTGTGGTGGTAGCTTTAGTGTGGTCTTGTTTGTAAGCATTTGGGTAAATGCCCAAAAGTGGGATTGCTGGGTCATAGGGGAGTTCTATGTGAAGTCTTTTGAGGACCCTCCATACTGCTTTCCAAAGTGGTTGGACAAGTTTACATTCCCACCAACAATGAAGTAAGGTTCCTTTCTGTCCACATCCCCTCCAGCATCTGTTGTTATTAGAGTTCTTGATTTTTGCCGTTCTTTCTGGGGTGAGGTGATATCTCAATGTTGTTTTGATTTGCATTTCTTTATGGCTAGGGATGTTGAACATTTCTTCATGTGTCTATTGGCCATCCTTCTTTCTTCTTCAGAGAACCTTCTCTTTAAGTCTTTCGCCCACTTATTTATTGGGCAGTTGTTTCTTTGGGGATTTGTTGTTGGGGGGTTTAATTTTTTGAGTTCCAAGTATATTTTAGATATGAGACCCTTGTCCGTTGTATGGCTAGTAAAGATTTTCTCCCAATCTGTGGGCTTTCTATTGATCTTGCTAGCTATGTCATTTGCCCTGCAGAAGCTCTGCAACTTTATGCAATCCCATTTGTCCAACCTTTCTTTGATTTGTTGTGTTTCCGGGTCTCTATTCAAAAAATTTCGGCCTGTGCCAAGGAGACCTAGGGTTTCTCCTATTCCATCCTGTAATGTTTTCAGAGTGTCTGCTTTGACTTCAAGGTCTTTGATCCATTTGGAGTTGATTCTGGTGCAGGGTGATATATAAGGATCTAGCTTTAGTTTTCTACATGTAGTTAACCAATTTTGCCAGCACCATTTACTGAAGAGGCTGTCTTTCTTCCATTCTATTGTTTTAGCTCCCTTATCGAAGATTAGATGGCTATAGGTCTGTAGGTTCATTTCTGGGTTTTCAATTCTATTCCATTGGTCCTGAGGTCTGTTCTTATGCCAGTACTAAGCTGTTTTGATTACTATGGCTTTGTAGTAGAGTTTGAAATTTGGTATTGATATTCCTCCAGCAGTGTTCTTTCCGTTGAGGAATGGTTTTTCTATTTGGGGTCTTTTATTGTTCCATATGAATTTTTGGATTGCCTCTTCTATTTCCTTGAAGAATGAGGTTGGAATTTTGATAGGTATTGCGTTGAATTTGTAGATAGCCTTGGGAAGTATTGCCATTTTCATGATGTTAATCTTTCCAATCCAGGAGCATTGGAGGCTTTGCTATTTTTTAAGTTCTGTGTTGATTTCCTTTTTCACGATTTTAAAGTTTTCATCATAGAGGTCCTTCACTTCTTTAGTTAAGTTAATTCCTAGGTATTTTATTTTTTGTGGGGCTATTACAAATGGAGTTGCTTTCCTAATTTCAGCCACACTTTTCTCATTGTTGGCATGCAGAAAAGCCGTTGATTTTATACCTTGCTACTTTGCCAAAGTTTTGAATCAGCTTGAGTAATTTGGGAGTGGAGTCTATGGGATTCTTTATATGGGATTCTTTAAATACAAGATCATGTCATCTGCAAAGAGGGAGAGTTTTATTTCTTCTTTCCCTATTTGTATCCCCTTGTCTTATTGCTGTAGCTAGGCATTCTAATACTAGATTGAAAAGGAGTGGAGAGAGTGGGCATCCTTGTCTTGTTCCTGAGTTAAGAGGAAATGGCTTTAGTTTTTCACCATTGAGTATAATGCTGGCTGTAGGTTTGTCATATACAGCCTTTATTGTATTGAGGAATGTTCCATGGATTCCTAATTTTTCCAAAACCTTCATCATGAAGGGGTGTTGGATCTTGTCGAATGCTTTTTCTGCATCTATTGAGATAATCATGTGGTTCTTATTCTTGCTCCTGTTGATGTGGTGAATAATATTAATTGATTTGCGTATATTGAACCAGCTTTGCATCCCTGAAATGAATCCTGTTTGATCGTGGTGTATGATTTTTTGGATGAAATGTTGAAGTCGATTGACCAAAATCTTGTTGAGAAGTTTTGCATCAATATTCATCAAAGAGATGGGTCTATAGTTCTCTTTCTTTGATGAGTCTCTGCCTGGTTTTGGGATGAGGGTTATGATGGCTTCATAGAATGTGTTCGGTAGTGAGCTTTCTCTTTCAATTTCATTGAAGAGTTGGAGGAGTATTGGTGTGAGCGCTGCTTTGAAGGCCTTGTAAAATTCCGCTGTAAAACCATCTGGTCCTGGACTTTTCTTAGCTGGGAGGTCTCTTATTGCTGTTTCTATTTCAATGCTTGATATGGGCCTGTTAAGATAGTTTAACTCATCTTGGTTTAGTTTTGGCATGTCAATATTTGCTAGAAAAAGGTCCATTTCTGTCAAGTTCTCAAACTTATTAGCATAAAGTTTGGAGAAGTATTCCCTTATAATGTTCTGAACCTTGGTTGTTTCCGTGGTGATGTTTCCATTCTCATCTCTGAGTTTATTAATTTGGGTGTGTTCTCTTCTTTTTCTGATAAGATTTGCTAAGGGTCTGTCAATTTTGTTAAGTTTTTCGAAGAACCAACTCTTTGTTTTGTTGATTCTTTCTATAGATTTTTTGGATTCTAATTCGTTTACTTCTGATTTAATTTTGATTATTTCTTTCCATCTACTGGATTGGGGTTTGTCTTGCTGTTCTTTTTCAAGGAGGTTTAGATGTGTCATTAACTTGTTAGTTTCAGATCTCTCCAATTTGTTGATGTAGGAGCTCAGAGCTATAAACTTGTCTCTGAGTACTGCCTTTGCTCTGTCCCAGAGGAGCTGGTAATTTGTGTGTTCATTTTTGTTGAATAGCATGAACATTTGGATTTCCTTTCTAATCTCTTCCATGACCCACTCATGATTCAGCAGTGTGTTGTTTAGCCTCCATGTAATGCCGGACTTTCTTTGGTGGCTTTTGGTATTGAGTTCTAATTTTATTCCCTTGTGGTCAGAGAGGATGCAAGGTATAACTTCAATGTTTCTGAATTTAGACAAGTTTGCTTTGTGGCTTAAAATGTGGTCTATTTTAGAAAATGTTCCATGTGCTGCTGAGAAAAACGTGTATTCTGATGCTGCTGGGTGAAATGTTCGGTAGATGTCTGTTAAGTCTAGTTGATCTATGCAGCTGTTTAGATCTGCGGTTTCTCTGTTGAGTTTTTGCCGAGTTGATCTATCTCGTGGGGAGAGTGGTGTGTTAAAATCCCCAACAATTAATGTCTTTGCATCTATATGGGATTTGAGGGAAAGTAGTGTTTCTTTGATAAATTTGGGTGCTCCATTGTTTGGCGAATAGATATTTAGAATTGTAATATCCTCCTGAAAGAGAGATCCTTTAATTAGTATGTAGCGACCTTCTTTATCTCTTCTCACCAATTTTAATTTGAAGTCTATTTTATCTGATATTAGGATTGCAACTCCCGCCTGTTTATGGGGGTCGTTTGCTTGGAAGATTTTGTTCCAGCCTTTAACTTTGAAAATGTGTTTGTTTTTACGGGCAAGATGTGACTCCTGCAGGCAGCAGATAGAAGGGTCTTGTTTTTTAATCCAACTAGACAGTCTATGTCGCTTAATTGGAGAGTTCAGTCCGGAAACGTTAAGAGATAGGACTGAGAGGTATTTGGGAGTTCCTGCCATGTTATCCACCTTCTTGGGGGCTGCAAAAACTGGGTTCTTCCTATGGTTCTTGGAGTCTTAGTTTGCGTGCAGTTTCTTGGCCTTTATTGCGGTCTTGTTGGTTTTCTATGTGTAGGACATCTTTAAGAATCTTTTGTAGGGCTGGTTTGGTGGAGATGTATTGTTTCAATTTTTCTTTGCTATGGAAGGTTTTTATTTGGCCTTCAGTTATGAAGGAGAGTTTAGCTTGGTACAGTATTCTTGGTTGATAGTTGTTTGTTTTTAGGGCATGGCATACTTCATTCCAGGCTCTTCTTGCTTTGATTGTCTCTGCTGAGAAATCTGAGGTGATTCTGATTGGTTTCCCTTTATAGGTGATTACCCTTTTCTCCTTGACAGCTTTAAGGATCTTTTCCTTGGTCTGTGTTGATCCTGTGTGGATTATAATGTGTCGGTGGGAGGTCCTATTCTAGTCTGGTCTATTTGGGGTTCTAAAAGCTTCTTGTATCTGAATAGGCCTATCTTTTTGTATGTTAGGGAAGTTCTCTGCTAGGATCCTGTTAAACAAATTTCCTAGACTATTTACTTCTGTTTCTAGGTGCTCCTCTACACCCATTATCCTTAGATTAGGCCTTCTGATGGTGTCTTCCAGGTGTTGGATAGATCTATCATATTTCTTGGACTTGTCTTGGATGGTTGTATGTTCTTTCTCTATAATATCTAGGCTGTCTTCAATCCCTGAGATTCGATCTTCTGCATGGTCTAACCTGCTCTCAAGACTCTCTACTTTGTTTTTTATCTCTTTTCCTTCTAGTTGGTCAGCTTTGATGGCTTCAAGTTCTTTGTTGAAGCTCTGTTTTAGGTCTTGTATGAATTTCTTTACTTCCTTTATTTGGTGTTCAGTGTTTGTTCTCAAATCACTTACTTGATTGGTTATGGTTTCTTTGGATTCCCATTCTTTCTGTTGGGTTCCATTCAGCATTCACTTTGTGGTCTCCCTGGCTTCCTTCAGCTCTTTGTTAATGGATTCCATGAATGCCTTTAGTGATCTTTGTGTATTCTCTACCTGGTCTCTCAATTGCTGTATTACTCTTTGATTAGCTGCCTTCTCTTCGTGGGATTCCTGCAGTTCTCTTTGAGTGTTCTCAGCCTGCTCACGCCATTCTTCCCTTTCTCTTTGAGTATTCTCAAGTTGTTCACGCAAATCCTGTATCAGTTTTTGAGAAGCTTCCTCACGCTTATGATATTCCTGTATAAGCTTTTGGGATGCCTCCTCTTTCTCCCTTTCACGCTCATACAGAGTCCTTTAGAAGTTGTCAAACTTCTCATTTATCATGGTTGCCACCAGTGTTTGTAGAGCTATTTGGGAACTCTCCTCTGGATCATTCATTATCTGTTCTGACCCCTGATTGTCAAGATTGGGAATTGAGATATCCGGATTTGCCATTTTTCTTGTGTTTTTCCGGCTTACTCTGCCCATTTGAGATGAAAATAGCACCAGTTTTGTGCTAGAACACTATCTTACGGCAACCATCAATCAAAGTTTGCTTTTGTACAGTTAATAGTCTACAGATACAATCTAATTCAACAGATACATCTATTCAACGTCAAACAACTATATGTTAATGGGCTTCGAACCGCAAAGAAGAATTTGGAAGACCAGAAATTATAAGGGTTAGGGAGAGATGTGGGTAAAAAATAGGGATAGATTGGTGGGGGGGCACAGGGAGAGTTAACTATGTCCTAAACCCGATGCAGGAAATAGGTTGGGTAGGATGCAAGTAGAGAGAGAGAAAAAAAGAAGAAAGGGAAAGTGAAATGAAAAGAGACCAGAAAAAAATAGAAATGTAAAAAATTAATATTATTATGGGGATTATCTATTTAGAGAGGAATGTGAGTATATTAAGATAAGGGAAGGGACATAGAGGAGAAGTGAAAAACTTAAAAAAATGCTTAAAATATTATATAGGTATAAAGAGGTAGTACTGCTATTAAGGAGTTTAAATCTCGGAGGTTTTGAATTGGGTAATATATTTGTGGGTTAAGTGTGTACACAATGGGGGATAGGGTCTACTAGTTAACTGCGGGTTTATCTGAGGATGGAAGGACAAGAGCTAAGTCACATAAAGAAGGTCAAAAAAAGAATAGGTGAACAGGATAATAAAGGGAGGAAAAAAAAGATCAGAAGTTCGGTAGAGATAGACAAAAAACAAAAAGATAGTTAAGAAAGAAAGAAAAAGAGAGAGAAGACAAGAAAAGAAAGGAAACCACACATTCACGTATTCCTAAAATAAAAATTATAAGTGGAAAAAAAAGTTACTGGAAAACCATTATTTTTCAAAAAAGGCAAAAATTAAAGATTAATAAAATTTTTAGAAAAGGAAAAAAAATTATATATATAAAGTACCAAAAAAAAGAAAGAAAAGAAAAAAAAGAATGAAAAGAAAAAAAAGTTCTTTGATTTTTTTGGGGGGAGGGGTGGGAAGAATCCTGTATCTCCCTTTAGTCTGTGGCCAGCCTCTTGTTGGAGTCTCTGGTCAGCTTGAGGTCCTGTGGCTTGATTGGTTTCTTAAGTCAGTTTGTTCGAACAGGCAGAAAAATGCTCTGCTTTACCCAAGATTTTGGGATCCCCCTCCCCGATAAGTTTAACGGGAGGCAGATCTGCTTTGAGAATCACAAAAGAGGGGGATGCAGTGGTGAAGCTAGGTTCTGGGTAGAGTTGAGGGCTTTCACCAATCAGTAGCTTTACCCTGGGGCTGATTTGTAAAGAAAAGAAAAAAAAACTCACAGAGCCCAGCCTGGAGCCATTCTCAGGGTTTCTGTTTTTCCTTTGATTGTTGAGGCTGCTAGAGGGAGGGGCAGCCTCTGGCTCTAGTTACCCAGTGGGGAAAGCTGCTCCAATGGCTGGTGCCTGAGCTGGGTGACTTTTCCCTGGATGGAGCTGAGTCTGGCAGGTCACTTCGCCATTAAGTTCTTGTGACCTGCTAGATGACTCGTTTTCTTCCAAGGCCTGAGTTGGAGCTAGCAGCTCCGCCGAGCTTTGTCGGTATCCAAGATGGAAATCGCCAGTGCGGGGGGGGGGTGGCCTTCCCTCCTCTGCTCCCTGAGAAGGAGTGAGGATGTCGGGCTTCTACTCATGCCGAGTCTTGGATCCTGGGTCGTCTCTGGTCTGCAAACTGCAGGATGAATCTCTCTGCTCCTTGTCGGTTCTTACTGGTGTTGAGTAGAATCCGCTCGCCAGCTGCGTCTGGCTTCTTCGTCCCGGACTCTCTGTGTGAGCGCTCAGGTATTGCCCGGCTGTGGTCTCCACCGCGACCCTGCCGCCGCCGCCGCCGCCGTTGGCTGCTGGCTGGTGCTCAGATGTGTATTCTTGCCTTAGCTTTCTCTCACTTGTCTAACTCTCTGTCCTGTGATGGCACACTTGGTGTGTTTCTCTGGCTTAGGACTGTTCACTGGACCTCTAAAACTGCTTTCTATGCGAGAGCTTATTCAGATTCCAGCTTCTCCTCCGCCATCTTGTCCTCTCTTCTTCTTCTTCTGCTTCTTCTTCTTCTTCTTCTTCTTCTTCTTCTTCTTCTTCTTCTTCTTCTTCTTCTTCTTCTACTTCTTCTTCTTCTTCTTCTTCTTCTTCTTCTTCTTCTTCTTCTTCTTCTTCTTCTTCTCCTGCTCCTTCTTATGCTTCTCTTTCTGCTTCTCCGTCTGTTTCTCCTTGTCCTTCTCCTCGTTCTTCTGCTTTTCCTTCTTCGTCTTCTTCTTCTATTCCTGCTTTTCCTTCTCCTTCTCCTTCTGCTGCTTCTCTTTCTGCTTCTGCTTCTCCTTCAGCTTCTGCTTCTGCTTCAATTTCTCCTTCTTCTGCTTCTCATTCTGCTTCTGCTTCTTCTGTTTCTTCTTCTTCTGCTTCTCCTTCTTCTGCTCCTTCTGCTTCTCTTTCTGCTTCTCCTTCGGCTTCTCTTTCTGCTTATCCTTCTGCTTCTCCTACTCCTACTCCTTCTCTTTCTCCTTCTACTTCTCCTTCTTCTGCTTCTCATTCTGCTTCTGCTTCACCTTCTTCATCTGCTTCTCCTTCCGTATCTCCTTCTGCTTCTGCTTCTCCTTCTTTCGCTTCTCCTACTTCTGCTTCTCCTTATGCTTCTTCTGCTTCTCCTTCTTCTGATTTTCCTGCTTCTCCTTCTGCTTCTCATTCTGCTTCTCCTTCTTCTGCTCCTTCTGCTTCTCTTTCTGCTTCTCCTTCGGCTTCTCTTTCTGCTTATCCTTCTGCTTCTCCTACTCCTACTCCTTCTCTTTCTCCTTCTACTTCTCCTTCTTCTGCTTCTCATTCTGCTTCTGCTTCACCTTCTTCATCTGCTTCTCCTTCCGTATCTCCTTCTGCTTCTGCTTCTCCTTCTTTCGCTTCTCCTACTTCTGCTTCTCCTTATGCTTCTTCTGCTTCTCCTTCTTCTGATTTTCCTGCTTCTCCTTCTGCTTCTCATTCTGCTTCTCCTTCTTCTGATTCTTACTCTTCTTCTTCTTCTTCTTCTTCATCTTCTTTTTCTACTTCTTCTTCTTCTATTTCTGCTTTTCCTTCTCCTTCTCCTTCTTCTGATTCTCCTTCTGTTCTGCTTCTCCTTCTGCTTCTGCTTCTTCTATTTCTTCTGCTTCTGTTTCTCCTGCTTCTGCTTCTTCTGATTCTCCTTCTTCTTCTCTTTCTCCTACGATTTCTCTTTCTTCTGCTACGCTTTCTGCTTCTCAGTCTGCTTCTTCTGTTTCTGCTTCTTCTGTTTCTTCTGTTTCTGCCTCTCCTGATTCTGCTTCTTCTGCTTCTACTGCTTCTCCTTATGCTTCTCCTTCTTCTTCTTCTTCTTCTTCTTCTTCTTCTTCTTCTTCTTCTTCTTCTTCTTCTTCTTCTTCTTCTTCTTCTTCTTCTTCTTCTTCTTCTTCTTCTTCTTCTTCTTCTCTTTCTTCTGCTTCTGCTTTTCCTGCTTCTTCTGGGTCTACTGCTTGTCTTTCTGCTACTCATTCTGCTTCTCCTTCTGCTTCTGCTTCTCCTATTGCTTCTGCTGCTCTTCCTTCTCTTTCTCCTACTTCTACTTCTTCTTCTGCTTCTGCTTCTCCTGCTTCTCATGCTTCTCCTTCTGCATCTCCTTCTGCTTGTGCTTGTCCTTATGCTTATTCTTCTGTTTCTGCTTCTACTTCTGCTTCTTCTGCTTCTCCTTCTGATTCTCCTTCTGCTTCTGCTTCTGTTTCCCTTCTTGTTCTCGTTCTTCTGCTTTTACTTCTGCTTCTCCTTCTGCTTCTGCTGCAACTGCTACTGCTTTTTCTGTTTCTTCTGCTTCTATTTCTGCTTTTGATTCTCTTTCCGCTTCTGCTTCTCCTTCAGCTTCTCATTCTGCTTCTCAATATTCTGCTTCTTCTGCTTCCCCTGCTTCTCTTTCTGCTTCAGGTTCTGCTACTTCTTCTTCGGATTCTTATGCTTCTGCTTCTCCTGCTTCTGCTTCTTCTGCTTCCCCTCCTTCTCTTTCTGCTTCTCCTTCTGTTTCTGCTTCTCCTTCTGCTTCTGCTTCTTGTCCTTCTCCTGTATCTTCTGCTTCTGCTTCTCCTGTTTCTGCATCTCCTGCTTCTCCTTCTGCTGCTCTTTCTGCTTCTCCTGCTGCTTTTCCTTCTCCTGCTCCTTCTTCTGCTTCTCTTTCTGTTTCTCCTTCTGTTTCTCCTTCAACTTTTCGTTCTTCTGCTTTTCCATCTTTTTCTGCTTCTGCATCTTCTGCTTCTTCTGCTTCTGCCTCTGCTTCTTCTGTTTCTTCTGCTTCTCCTTCTGCTTCTCCTTCTGCTTTTGCTTCTCTTTCTGCTTCTGCTTCTCCTTCTGCTTCTCCAGATTCTGCTTCTTCTGCTTCTCCTTCTGCTTCCGGTTCTGCTTCTGCTTCTTCGGCTTCTGCTTCTGCTTCTCCTGCTTCTGCTTCTTCTGCTTCTCCTGCTTCTCTTTCTGCTTTTCCTTCTGTTTCTGCTTCTCCTTCTGCTTCTGCTTCTTCTCCTTCTTCTGTTTCTTCTGCTTCTGCTTCTCCTTCTACTTCTTCTCCTGCTTCTCATTCTGCTTCTCTTTCTGCTTCTCCTTCTCCTTCTTCTGCTTCTCCTTCTGCTTCGGCTTATCCTTCTGCTTCTGCTTCTGCTTCAATTTCTCCTTCTGCTTCTCATTCTGCTTCTGCGTCTTCTGTTTCTTCTGCTTCTCCTGCTTCTGCTTCTCCTGCTTCTCCTACTTCTCGTGCTGCTTCTCCTTCTGCGTCTCTTTCTGCTTCTGCTTATCCTTTTGCTTCTCCTACTCCTACTCCTTCTCTTTCGCCTTCTCCGTCCTCTTCTTCTGCTTCTCCTGCTGCTTGTGCTTCTGCTTATTCTACTATTTCTGTTTCTTCTGCTTCTGCTTCAGATTGTGCTTCTTCTGTTTCTCCTGCTTCAGATTCTGCTTCTGCGTCTTCGGCTTCTCCTGTTTCTTCTGATTCTGCTTCGCCTGCTTCTTCTGCTTCTCCTGCTTCTCTTTCTGCTTCTCCTTCTCCTTCTGCTTCTCCTTCTGCTTCTTCTTCTGCTCTTCTCCTTCTTCTGTTTCTTTTGCTACTGTTTCTTCTGCTTCTTCTTCTTCTGTTTCTTGTGATTCTACTTCTGCTTCTCCTTCTTCTCCTCTTTCTGCTTCTACTTCTACTTCTTCTGATTCTCCTGTTTCTCGTTCTTCTTCTCCTTCTGTTTCTGCTTCTATTTCTGCCTCAACTTCTCCTTCTGCTGCTCCTTCTCTTTCTCCTTCTTCTGCTTCTCCCACTGCTTCTGCTTCTGCTTCTATTGCTTATTCTTTTTCTTCTGCTTCTGTTTCTCCTGCTTCTGCTTCTTCTGCTTCTACTGCTTCTCCTTATGCTTCTCCTTATGCTTCAGGTTCTGCTGCTGCTTCTGCTTCTTGTCCTTCTCCTGTTTCTTCTGCTTCTGCTTCTCCTGTTTCTGCATCTCCTGCTTCTCCTTCTGCTGCTATTTCTGCTTCTCCTGCTGCTTTTCCTTCTCCTGCTCCTTCTTCTGCTTCTCTTTCTGCTTCTCCGTCTGTTTCTCCTTGTCCTTCTCCTTCTCGTTCTTCTGCTTTTCCTTCTGCTTCTCCTTCTGCTTCTGCATCTTCTGCTACTGCCTCTCCTTCTTCTGTTTCTTCTGCTTCTCATTCTGCTTTTGCTTCTCTTTCTGCTTCTGCTTCTCCTTCTGCTTCTTCAGGTTCTGCTTCTTCTGTTTCTCCTCCTTCTCCTGCTGCTTCAGGTTCAGCTTCTGCTTCTTCGGCTTCTTCTGCTTCTGCTTCTCCTGCTGCTGCTTCTTCTGCTTCTCTTTCTACTTTTCCTTCTGTTTCTGCTTCTCCTTCTGCTTCTTCTCCTTCCTATGTTTCTTCTGCTTCTGCTTCTCCTGCTTCTGCTTCTCCTGCTTCTCGTTCTGCTTCTCTTTCTGCTTCTCTTTCTGCTTCTCCTTCTCCTTCTTATGCTTCTCCTTCTGCTTCTGCTTCTCCTTCTGCTTCTGGTTCAATTTCTCCTTCTGCTTCTCATTCTGCTTCTGCGTCTTCTGTTTCTTCTGCTTCTCCTGCTTCTGCTTCTCCTGCTTCTCCTACTTCTCGTGCTGCTTCTTCTTCTGCTTCTCTTTCTGCTTCTGCTTATCCTTTTGCTTCTCCTACTCCTAATCCTTCCCTCTCACCTTCTCCGTCTTCTTCTTCTGCTTCTCCTGCTGCTTCTGCTTCTGCTTATTCTACTATTTCTGTTTCTTCTGCTTCTGCTTCAGATTGTGCTTCTTCTGTTTCTCCTTCTGCTTCAGATTCTGCTTCTGCTTCTTCGGCTTCTCCTTCTGTTTCTCCTTCTCCTTCTTGTTCTTCTGCTTTTCCTTCTGCTTCTGCTACAACTGCTTCTGCTTCTACTTCTTCTGTTTCTTCTGCTTCTCCTTCTGCTTTTGATTCTCTTTCTGCTTCTGCTTCTCGTTCTGCTTCTTATTCTGCTTCTCCAGATTCTGCTTCTTCTGCTTCTCCTTCTGCTTCAGGTTCTGCTTCTGCTTCTTCTGCTTCTATTTCTGCTTCTCCTTCTGTTTCTGCTTCTCTTTCTGCTTCTGCTTCTTATCCTTCTTCTATTTCTTCTGATTCTGCTTCTCCTGCTTCTGCTTCTCCTGCTTCTCCTTCTGTTTCTCCTTATGCTTCTCCTTCTGCTTCTCCTTCCTCTGCTTCTCCTTCTGCTTCTGCTTCTCCTTCTGCGTCTTCTTCTGTTTCAATTTCTCCTTCTTCTGCTTTTCATTCTGCTTCTGCTTCTCCTGCTTCTGCTTCTTCTGCTTCTCCTGCTTCTCCTTCTCCTTCTCATTCTGCTTCTGCTTATCCTTCTGTTTCTCTTACTCCTAATCCTTCTCTTTCTCCTTCTCCTTCTTCTTCTTCTGCTTCTCCTGCTGCTTCTTCTTCTGCTTCTTCTGCTTTTTCTGTTTCTTCTGTTTCTGCTTCTCCTGCTTCTTCTTCTTCTGCTTCTCCTACTTCTCCTTCTGCTTCTCCGTCTCATTCTCCTTCTCCTTCAATTCCTCCTTCTTGTGCTTCTCTTTCTGCTTCTGCTTCTGCTTCTCCTGCTTCTGCTTCTGTTTCTCCTTCTGCTTCTCCTTCTGCTTCTCTTTCTGCTTCTTATTCTGCTTCTGCTCCTCCTACTCCTAATCCTTCTCTTTCTCCCTCTTCTTCTGCTTCTCGTTCTGCTTCTGCTTCTTCTGCTTGTTCGGTTTCTTCTGCTTCTGCTTTTCCAGCTTCTGCTGCTTCTGCTTCTCCTTCTGCTTCAGGTTCTCCTTCTGATTCTTCGGCTTCTTCTGTTTCTTCTACTTCTGCTTCTCCTGCTACTGCTTCTTCTGCTTCTTCTGCTTCTCTTTCTCCTTCTCCTTCTGCTTCTGCTTCTCCTTCTGCTCCTTCTCTTTCTTCTGTTTCTTCTTCTTCTTCTGCTTCTCCCGCTTCTGCTTCTTCTGCTTCTCCTGCTTGTCCTTCTCCTTCTGCTTCTCCTTCTCCTTCTTCTGCTTCTCTTTCTGTTTCTGCTTCTTCTGATTCTCCAACTTCTCCTTCTTCTTCTCCTTCTATTTCTGCTTCTCTTTCTGCTTCTGCATCTCCTTCTGCTTCACCTTCTGCTGCTCCTTCTCCTTTTTCTGTTTCTCCCTCTGCTTCTGCTTCTTATGCTTCTTCTTTTTCTTCTGCTTCTGGTTCTCCTGCTTCTGCTTCTTATGCTTCTGCTGCTTCTTCTTCTTCTTCTTTTGCTTCTTCTGCTTCTACTTCTCTTCCTGCTTCTGCTTCTCCTGCTTGTTTTTCTGCTTCTTCTGCTGTTTTTTCTACTTCCCCTTCTGCTTCTCTTTTTGCTTCTCCTTCTGCTTCTGCTTCTTCTGTTTCTCATGCCTGAATTTCTGGTTCTACTTCTTCTGCTGCTTTTCCTTCTGCTTCTGCTTCTCCTTCTGCTTCTGTTTCTGCTTCTTCTCTTTCGGCTTCGGCTGCTTCTGCTTCTTGTCCTCCTCCTGCTTCTTTTTCTGCTTCTCATTCTGCTTCTGCTTCTCCTTCTGCTTCTGCTTCTCCTCCTTCTCCTTCTCCTACTTCTGCTTCTCCTTCAGCTTCTGCTTCTTCTGCTTCTCCTGCTTCTCCTTCTGCATCTCCTTCTGCTTGTGCTTGTCCTTATGCTTCTTCTTCTGCCTCTGCTTCTCCTTCTCCTTCTTTTGCTTCTCCTTTTGCTTCTGCTTCTTCTGCTTTTCCTGCTTCTCCTTCCGCTTCTGCTTCTTCTGCTTCTCCTTCTGCATCTTCTTCTGCTTCTGCTTCTCCTTCTCCTTCTCCTTCTCCTTCTTCTGCTTCTCCTTCTGCTTCTTCTTGTTCTGCTTTACCTGCTTCTCTTTCTGCTTCTCCTTCTGCTTCTCCTATTGTTTCTCCTTCTCCTTCTTGTTCTTCTGCTTTTCCTTCTGCTTCTGCTACAACTGCTACTTCTTCTACTTCTTCTGTTTCTTCTGCTTCTCCTTCTGCTTTTGATTCTCTTTCTGCTTCTGCTTCTCCTTCTGCTTCTCATTCTGCTTCTCCAGATTCTGATTCTTCTGCTTCTCCTGCTTCTCCTTCTGCTTCAGGTTCTGCTTCTGCTTCTTCGGATTCTTATGCTTCTGCTTCTCCTGCTTCTGCTTCTTCTGCTTCCCCTCCTTCTGTTTCTGCTTCTCCTTCTGCTTCTGCTTCTTGTCCTTCTCCTGTTTCTTCTGCTTGTTCTTCTCCTGTTTCTGCATTTCCTGCTTCTCCTTCTGCTGCTCATTCTGTTTCTCCTGCTGCTTTTCCTTCTACTGCTCCTTCTTCTGTTTCTCATTCTCCTTCTACTCCTGTTTCTCCTTCTCCTTCTCCTTCTAGTTCTTCTGCTTTTCCTTCTGCTTCTCCTTCTGCTTCTGAATCTTCTGCTTCTTCTGCTACTGCCTCTGCTTCTTCTGTTTCTTCTGCTTCTCCTTTTGCTTTTGCTTCTCTTTCTGCTTCTGCTTCTCCTTCTGCTTCTCCAGATTCTGCTTCTTCTGCTTCTCCTGCTTCTCCTTCTGCTTCTTCTGCTTCTCCTGCTTCTCCTTCTGCATCTTCTTCTGTTTCTGTTTCTCCTTCTCCTTCTTCTGCTTCTCCTTCTGATTCTCCTTCTGCTTCTTCTTCTTCTGCTTTACCTGCTTCTCTTTCTGCTTCTCCTTCTACTTCTCCTTCTGTTTCTCCTTCTCCTTCCTGTTTTTCTGCTTTTCCTTCTGCTTCTGCTACACCTGCTACTGCTTCTACTTCTTCTGTTTCTTCTGCTTCTCCTTCTGCTTTTGATTCTCTTTCTGCTTCTGCTTCTCCTTCTGCTTCTCCAGATTCTGCTTCTTCTGCTTCTCCTGCTGCTCCTTCTGCTTCAGGTTCTCCTTCTGCTTCTTCGCATTCTTATGCTTCTGCTTTTCCTGCTTCTGCTTCTTCTGCTTTCCCTCCTTCTCCTTCTGTTTTTGCATCTCCTTCTGCTTCTGCTTCTTGTCCTTCTCCTGTTTCTTCTGCTTCTGCTTCTCCTGTTTCTGCATCTCCTGCTTCTCCTTCTGCTTCTCTTTCTGCTTCTCCTGCTGCTTTTCCTTCTCCTGCTCCTTCTTCTGCTTCTCCTTCTGCTTCTACATCTTCTGCTACTGCCTCTGCTTCTTCTGTTTCTTCTGCTTCTCCTTATGCTTCTCCTTCTGCTTTTGCTTCTCTTTCTGCTTTTGCTTCTCCTTCTGCTTCTCCAGATTCTGTTTCTTCTCCTTCTCCTGTATCTCCTTATGCTTCAGGTTCTGCTTCTGTTTCTTCGGCTTTTTCTGCTTCTGCTTCTCCTGCTGCTGCTTCTTCTGCTGCTCCTGCTTCTATTTCTGCTTTTCCTTCTGTTTCTGCTTCTCCTTCTGCTTCTGCCTCTTCTCCTTCTTATGTTTCTTCTGCTTCTGCTTCTCCTGCTTCTGCTTCTCCTGCTTCTGGTTGTGCTTCTCTTTCTGCTTCTCTTTCTGCTTCTCCTTCTCCTTCTCCTTCTTCTGCTTCTCCTTCTGCTTCTCCTTTTCCTTCTGCTTCAATTTCTCCTTCTGCTTCTCATTGTGCTTCTGCGTCTTCTGTTTCTTCTTCTTCTCTTGCTTCTGCTTCTCCTGCTTCTCCTACTTCTCGTGCTGCTTCTCCTTCTGCGTCTCTTTCTGCTTCTGCTTATCCTTTTGCTTCTCCTACTCGTAATCCTTCTCTTTCGCCTTCTCCTTCTTGTTCTTCTGCTTGTCCTGGTGCTTCTGCTTCTGCTTATTCTACTATTTCTGTTTCTTCTGCTTCTTCTTCAGATTGTGCTTCTTCTGTTTCTCCTTCTGTTTCAGATTCTGCTTCTGCTTCTTCGGCTTCTCCTGTTTCTTCTGCTTCTGCTTCTCCTGCTTTTTCTGCTTCTCCTGCTTCTCTTTCTGCTTCTCCTTCTGCTTCTGCTTCTCCTTCTGCTTCTGCTTCTGCTCTTCTCCTTCTTCTGTTTCTTTTGCTTCTGTTTCTTCTTCTTCTTCTTCTTCTTCTTCTTCTTCTTCTGTTTCTTCTGATTCTACTTCTGCTTCTCCTTCTTCTCCTTCTCTTTCTGCTTCTTCTGATTCTCCTGCTTCTGCTTCTTGTTCTCCTTTTGTTTCTGCTTCTCTTTCTGCTTCTTCTTCTCCTTCTGCTGCTCCTTCTCCTTCTCCTTCTTCTGCTTCTCTCACTGCTTCTGCTTCTGCTTCTTTTGCTTATTCTTTTTCTTCTGCTTCAGCTTCTCCTGCTTCTGATTCTTCTCCTTCTACTGCTTCTCCTTATACTTCTCCTTATGCTTCTCCTTATGCTTCTCCTTATGCTGCTGCTGCTTCTTCTTCTTCTTCGTCTTCTTCTTCTTCTCTTTCTTCTGCTTCTGCTTTTACTGCCTCTTCTACTTCTACTGCTTCTCTTTCTGCTTCCTGTCCTTCTCCTGTTTCTTCTCCTTCTGCTTCTCCTGCTTCTGCTTCTTCTGCTTTTCCTGCTTCTCTTTCTGCTTCTCCTTCTGCTTCTGCTCCTTCTCCTTCTTTTGTTTCTTCTTCTTCTGCTTCTCCCGCTTGTGCTTCTTCTGCTTCTCCTGCTTCTCGTTCAGCTTCTCTTCGTCTTCTTCTCTTTGTATTTCTGCTTCTGCTTCTTCTGATTCTGATTCTTCTCCTTCTTCTTCTCCTTCTGCTTCTGCGTCTTCTGCATTTCCTGCTTCTCCTTCTGCATCTCCTTCTGCTTGTGCTTTTCCTTCTGCTTCTTCTTCTGCTCCGGCTTCTCCTTCTCCTTCTTCTGCTTCTCCGTCTGCTTCTGTTCCTTCTGCTTTTCCTGCTTCTCTTTCTGCTTCTCCTTCTATTTTTCCTTCTCGTTCTTCTGCTATTCCTTCTGCTTCTCTTTCTGATTCTGCGTCTTCAGCTTCTTCTGCTACTGATTCTGCTTCTTCTGTTTCTTCTGCTTCTGCTTCTCCTTCTGCTTTTGCTTCTCTTTCTGCTTCTGCTTCTCCTTCTGGTTCTCCTTCTTCTTCTCCAGATTCTGCTTCTTCTGCTTCTCCTTCTGCTTTAGGTTCTGCTTTTGCTTCTTCGGCTTCTTCTGCTTCTTTTTCTGCTTCTCCTTCTGTTTCTGCTTCTCTTTCTGCTTCTGCTTCTTCTCCTTCTTCTATTTCTTCTGATTCTGCTTCTCCTGCTTCTGCTTCTCCTGCTTCACCTTCTGTTTCTCTTTATGCTTCTCCTTCTGCTTCTCCTTCTTCTGCTTCTACTACTGCTTCTGCTTCTCCTTCTGCATCTTCTTCTGTTTCAATTTCTCCTTCTTCTCCTTTTCATTCTGCTTCTGCTTCTCCTGTTTCTGCTTCTTCTACTTCTCCTGCTTCTCCTTCTCATTCTCCTTCTCTTTCTGCTTCTGCTTATCCTTCTGTTTCTCCTACTCCTAATCCTTCTCTTTCTCCTTCTCCTTCTTCTTCTTCTTCTTCTTCTGCTTCTCCTGCTGCTTCTTCTTCTGTTCTTCTGCTTTTTCTGTTTCTTCTTCTTCTGCTTTAGCTTCTGCTTCTTCTGCTTCTCCTTTTGCTTCTGTTCTCCGTCTGCTTCTGCTTCTGCTCTTCTCCTTCTTCTGTTTCTTCTGCTTCTGCTTCTCCTGCTTCTTCTTCTGCTTCTCCTACTTCTCCTTCTACTTCTCCGTCTCATTCTCCTTCTCCTTCAATTTCTCCTTCTTGTGCTTCTCATTCTGCTTCTGCTTCTGCTTCTCCTACTTCTGCTTCTTCTGTTTCTCCTTCTGCTTCTCCTTCTGCTTCTCTTTCTGCTTCTGATTCTCCTTCTGCTCCTCTTACTCCTAATCCTTCTCTTTCTCCTTCTTCTTCTTCTGCTTCTCGTTCTGCTTCTGCTTCTTCTCCTTGTTCTGTTTCTTCTCCTTCTGCTTTTCCAGCTTCTGCTGCTTCTGCTTGTCCTTCTGCTTCAGGATCTCCTTCTGCTTCTTGGGCTTCTTCTGTTTCTTCTGCTTCTGCTTCTCCTGCTACTGCTTCTTCTGCTTCTTCTGCTTCTCTTTCTGTTTCTCCTTCTGCTCCTTCTCTTTCTTCTGTTTCTTCTTCTTCTGCTTCTCCTGCTTCTGCTTCTTCTGCTTCTCATGCTTGCCCTTCTCCTTCTGCTTCTCCTTCTCCTTCTTCTCCTCTTTCTGCTTCTGCTTCTTCTGATTCTCCAACTTCTCCTTCTTCTTCTCCTTCTGTTTCTGCTTCTCTTTCTGCTTCTGCATCTCCTTCTGCTTCACCTTCTGCTGCTCTTTCTCCTTCTTCTGTTTCTCCATCTGCTTCTGCATCTTATGCTTCTTTATTTCTTCTATTTCTGCTTCTCCTGCTTCTGCTTCTTATGCTTCTATTGCTTCTTCTTCTTCTGCTTCTTCTGCTTCTACTTCTCTTTGTGCTTCTGCTTCTCCTGCTTGTTTTTCTGCTTCTTCTGCTGCTTCTCCTTCTGCTGCTTCTTCTCCTTCTCCTTTTCCTTCTCTTTTTGCTTCGCCTTCTGCTTCTGCTTCTGCTTCTTCTGTTTCTCCTGCCTGAATTTCTAATTCTACTTCTTCTGCTGCTTCTCCTTCTGCTTCTGCTACTACTTCTGATTCTGATTCTGCTTCTTCTGCTTGTTCTCTTTCGGCTTCTCCTGCTTCTGCTTCTTGTGCTTCTCCTGCTTCTCTTTCTGCTTCTCATTCCGCTTCTGCTTCTCCTTTTGCTTCTCCTCCTTCTCCTACTTCTACTTCTCCTTCATCTTCTGCTTCTTCTGCTTCTCCTTCTGCATCTCCTTCTGCTTGTGCTTGTCCTTATGCTTCTTCTTCTGCCTCTGCTTCTCCTTCTCCTTCTTTTGCTTCTGCTTCTTCTGCTTTTCCTGCTTCTCCTTCTGCTTCTGCTTCTTCTGCTTCTCCTTCTGCATCTGCTTCTGCTTCTGCTTCTCATTCTCCTTCTTCTGCTTCTCCTTCTTATTCTTCTTCTGGTTCTTCTTCTTCTGCTTTACCTGCTTCTCTTACTGCTTCTCCTTCTGCTTCTCCTTCTGTTTCTCCTTCTCCTTCTTGTTCTTCTGCTTGTCCTTCTGCTTCTCGTTCTGCTTCTGCTACAACTGCTACTTCTTCTATTTCTTCTGTTTCTTCTGCTTCTCCTTCTGCTTTTGATTCTATTTCTGCTTCTGCTTCTCCTTCTGATTCTCATTCTGCTTCTCATTCTGCTTCTCCAGATTCTGATTCTTCTGCTTCTCCTGCTTCTCCTTCTGCTTCAGGTTCTGCTCTGCTTCTTCGGATTCTTATGCTTCTGCTTCTCCTGCTTCTGCTTCTTCTGCTTCCCCTCCTTCTCTTTCTGCTTCTCCTTCTGCTTCTGCTTCTTGTCCTTCTCCTGTTTCTTCTGCTTGTTCTTCTCCTGTTTCTGCATTTCCTGCTTCTCCTTCTGCTGCTCTTTCTGTTTCTCCTGTTGCTTTTCCTTCTACTGTTCCTTCTTCTGCTTCTCTTTCTGCTTCAACTCCTGTTTCTCCTTCTCCTTCTAGTTCTTCTGCTTTTCCTTCTGCTTCTCTTTCTGCTTCTGAATCTTCTGCTTCTTCTGCTACTGCCTCTGCTTCTTCTGTTTCTTCTGCTTCTCTTTCTGCTTTTGCTTCTCTTTCTGCTTCTGCTTCTCCTTCTGCTTCTCCAGATTCTGCTTCTTCTGCTTCTCCTTCTGCTTCTGCTTCTTCTGCTTCTCCTGCTTCTCCTTCTGCTACTGCTTCTACTTCTTCTGTTTCTTCTGCTTCTCCTTCTGCTTTTGATTTTCTTTCTTTTTCTGCTTCTCGTTCTGCTTCTCCTTCTGCTTCTCCAGATTCTGCTTCTTCTGCTTCTCCTGCTTCTCCTTCTGCTTCAGGTTCTGCTTCTGCGTCTTCGCATTCTTATGCTTCTGCTTCTCCTGCTTCTGCTTCTTCTGCTTTCCCTCCTTCTCATTCTGCTTCTCCTTCTGTTTCTGCTTCTCCTTCTGCTTCTGCTTCTTGTCCTTCTCCTGTTTCTTCTGCTTCTGCTTCTCCTGTTTCTGCATCTCCTGCTTCTCCTTATGCTGCTCTTTCTGCTTCTCCTGCTGCTTTTCCTTCTCCTGCTCCTTCTTCTGCTTCTCTTTCTGCTTCTCATTCTGTTTCTCCTTCTCCTTCTCGTTCTTCTGCTTTTCCTTCTGCTTCTCCTTCTGCTTCTACATCTTCTGCTACTGTCTCTGCTTCTTCTGTTTCTTCTGCTTCTCCTTATGCTTCTCCTTTTGCTTTTGCTTCTCTTTCTGCTTCTGCTTCTCCTTCTGCTTCTCCAGATTCTGCTTCTTCTGCTTCTCCTGTATCTCCTTATGCTTCAGGTTCTGCTTCTGCTTCTTCGGCTTCTTCTGCTTCTGCTTCTCCTGCTGCTGCTTCTTCTGCTGCTCCTGCTTCTATTTCTGCTTTTCCTTCTGTTTCTGCTTCTCCTTCTGCTTCTTCTCCTTCTTATGTTTCTTCTGCTTCTGCTTCTCCTGCTTCTGCTTCTCCTGCTCTCGTTGTGCTTCTCTTTCTGCTTCTCTTTCTGCTTCTCCTTCTCCTTCTTCAGCTTCTCCTTCTGCTTCTCATTCTCCTTCTGCTTCAATTTCTCCTTCTGCTTCTCATTCTGCTACTGCGTCTTCTGTTTCTACTGCTTCTCTTGCTTCTGCTTCTCCTGCTTCTCCTACTTCTCGTGCTGCTTCTCCTTATGCGTCTCTTTCTGCTTCTGCTTATCCTTTTGCTTCTCCTACTCCTAATCCTTCTCTTTCGCCTTCTCCTTCTTCTTCTTCTGCTTGTCCTGGTGCTTCTGCTTCTGCTTATTCTACTATTTCTGTTTCTTCTGCTTCTGCTTCAGATTGTGCTTCTTCTGTTTCTCCTTCTGCTTCAGATTCTGCTTCTGCTTCTTCGGCTTCTCCTGTTTCTTCTGCTTCTTCTTCTCCTGCTTCTTCTGCTTCTCCTGCTTCTCTTTCTGCTTCTCCTTCTGCTTCTGCTTCTTCTTCTGCTTCTGCTTCTGCTCTTCTCCTTCTTCGGTTTCTTTTGCTTCTGTTTCTTCTGCTTCTTCTTTTTCTGTTTCTTCTGATTCTATTTCTGCTTCTCCTTCTTCTCCTTCTCTTTCTGCTTCTTCTGATTCTCCTGCTTCTCCTTCTTGTTCTCCTTCTGTTTATGCTTCTCTTTCTGCTTCTGCTTCTCCTTCTGCTGCTCCTTCTCCTTCTCCTTCTTCTGCTTCTCTCACTGCTTCTGCTTCTGCTTCTTTTGCTTATACTTTTTCTTCTCCTTCAGCTTCTCCTGCTTCTGCTTCTTCTGCTTCTACTGCTTCTCCTTATACTTGTCCTTATGCTTCTCCTTATGTTTCTCCTTATGCTGCTGCTTCTTCTTCTTCTTCTTCGTCTTCTTCTTCTTCTTCTTCTTCTTCTTCTCTTTCTTCTGTTTCTGCTTTCCTGCTTGTTCTGCTTCTACTGCTTCTCTTTCTGCTTCTTGTCCTTCTCCTGTTTCTTCTCCTTCTGCTTCTCCTGCTTCTGCTTCTTCTGCTTTTACTGCTTCTCTTTCTGCTTCTCCTTCTGCTTCTCCTTCTGCTTCTGCTCCTTCTCCTTCTTCTGTTTCTTCTTCTTCTGCTTCTCCCGCTTGTGCTTCTTCTGTTCTCCTGCTTCTCGTTCTGCTTCTCTTCGTCGGCTTCTCTTTCTATTTCTGTTTCTGCTTCTTCTGATTCTGATTCTTCTCCTTCTTCTTCTCCTTCTATTTCTCCTTCTCGTTCTTCTGCTATTCCTTCTGCTTCTCTTTCTGCTTCTGCATCTTCAGCTTCTTCTGCTACTGATTCTGCTTCTTCTTTTTCTTCTGCTTCTCCATCTGCTTCTCCTTCTTCTGCTTCTACTACTGCTTCTCCTTCTCCTTCTGCATCTTCTTCTGTTTCAATTTCTCCTTCTTCTGCTTTTCATTCTGCTTCTGCTTCTCCTGCTTCTCCTTCTGCTTCAGGTTCTGCTTCTGCTTCTTCCGCCTCTTCTGCTTCTCCTGCTGTTGCTTCTTCTGCTTCTCCTGCTTCTCTTTCTGCTTTTCCTTCTGTTTCTGCTTCTGCTTCTGCTTCTTCTCCTTCTTCTGTTTCTCCTGCTTCTGCTTCTCCTGCTTCTCGTTCTGCTTCTCTTTCTGCTTCTCCTTCTCCTTCTTCTGCTTCTCCTTCTGCTTCTGCTTCTCCTTCTGCTTCAATTTCTCCTTCTGCTTCTCATTCTGCTTCTGCGTCTTTTGTTTCTTCTACTTCTCTTGTTTCTGCTTCTCCTACTTCTCGTGCTGCTTCTCCTTCTGCGTCTCTTTCTGCTTCTGCTTATCCTTTTGCTTCTCCTCCTCCTAATCCTTCTCTTTCGCCTTCTCCTTCTTGTTCTTCTGCTTGTCCTGGTGCTTCTGCTTCTGCTTATTCTACTATTTCTGTTTCTTCTGCTTCTGCTTCAGATTGTGCTTCTTCTGTTTCTCCTTCTGCTTCAGATTCTGCTTCTGCTTCTTCGGCATCTCCTGTTTCTTCTGCTTCTGCTTCTCCTGCTTCTTCTGCTTCTCCTGCTTCTCTTTCTGCTTCTCCTTCTGCTTCTGCTTCTCCTTCTGCTTCTGCTTCTGCTCTTCTCCTTCTTCGGTTTCTTTTCCTTCTGTTTCTTCTGCTTCTTCTTTTTCTGTTTCTTCTGATTCTATTTCTGCTTCTCCTTCTTCTCCTTCTCTTTCTGCTTCTTCTGATTCTCCTGCTTCTCCTTCTTGTTCTCCTTCTGTTTATGCTTCTCTTTCTGCTTCTGCTTCTCCTTCTGCTGCTCCTTCTCCTTCTCCTTTTCTGCTTCTCTCACTGCTTCTGCTTCTGCTTCTTTTGCTTATTCTTTTTCTTCTGCTTCATCTTCTCCTGCTTCTGCTTCTTCTCCTTCTACTGCTTCTCCTTATACTTCTCCTTATGCTTCTCCTTATGCTGCTGCTTCTTTTTCTTCTTCTTCCTCTTCGTCTTCTTCTTCTTCTCTTTCTTCTGCTTCTGCTTTTCCTGCCTCTTCTGCTTCTACTGCTTCTCTTTCTGCTTCTTCTCCTTCTCCTGTTTTTTCTCCTTCTGCTTCTCCTGCTTCTGCTTCTTCTGCTTTTCCTGCTTCTCTTTCTGCTTCTCCTTCTGCTTCTCCTGCTTCTGCTCCTTCTCTTTCTTCTGATTCTTCTTCTTCTGCTTCTCCCGCTTGTGC
>NW_012286779.1:0-2068 GCF_000151885.1 Dipodomys ordii
CCTACTTCTCGTGCTGCTTCTCCTTCTGCGTCTCTTTCTGCTTCTGCTTATCCTTTTGCTTCTCCTACTCCTAATCCTTCTCTTTCGCCTTCTCCTTCTTGTTCTTCTGCTTGTCCTGGTGCTTCTGCTTCTGCTTATTCTACTATTTCTGTTTCTTCTGCTTCTGCTTCAGATTGTGCTTCTTCTGTTTCTCCTTCTGCTTCAGATTCTGCTTCTGCTTCTTCGGCTTCTCCTGTTTCTTCTGCTTCTGCTTCTCCTGCTTCTTCTGGTTCTCCTGCTTCTCTTTCTGCTTCTCCTTCTGCTTCTGCTTCTCCTTCTGCTTCTGCTTCTGCTCTTCTCCTTCTTCTGTTTCTTTTGCTTCTGTTTCTTCTGCTTCTTCTTCTTCTGTTTCTTCTGATTCTACTTCTGCTTCTCCTTCTTCTCCTTCTCTTTCTGCTTCTTCTGATTCTCCTGCTTCTCCTTCTTGTTCTCCTTCTGTTTCTGCTTCTCTTTCTGCTTCTGCTTCTCCTTCTGCTGCTCCTTCTCCTTCTCCTTCTTCTGCTTCTCTCACTGCTTCTGCTTCTGCTTCTTTTGCTTATTCTTTTTCTTCTGCTTCAGCTTCTCCTGCTTCTCCTTCTTCTCCTTCTACTGCTTCTCCTTATACTTCTCCTTATGCTTCTCCTTACGCTGCTGCTTCTTTTTCTTCTTCTTCTTCGTCTTCTTCTTCTTCTCTTTCTTCTGCTTCTGCTTTTCCTGCCTCTTCTGCTTCTACTGCTTCTCTTTCTGCTTCTTGTCCTTGTCCTGTTTCTTCTCCTTCTGCTTCACCTGCTTCTGCTTCTTCTGCTTTTCCTGCTTCTCTTTCTGCTTCTCCTTCTGCTTCTCCTTCTGGTTCTGCTCCTTCTCCTTCTTCTGTTTCTTCTTCTTCTGCTTCTCCCGCTTGTGCTTCTTCTGCTTCTCCTGCTTCTCGATCTGCTTCTCTTCGTCGGCTTCTCTTTCTATTTCTGCTTCTGCTTCTTCTGATTCTGATTCTTCACCTTCTTCTTCTCCTTCTGCTTCTGCTTCTTCTGCATCTCCTGCTTCTCCTTCTGCATCTCCGTCTGCTTGTGCTTTTCCTTCTGCTTCTTCTTCTGTTTCGGCTGCTTCTTCTCCTTCTCCTTCTGCTTTAGGTTCTGCTTTTGCTTCTTCGGCTTCTTCTGCTTCTATTTCTGCTTCTCCTTCTGTTTCTGCTTCTCTTTCTGCTTCTGCTTCTTCTCTTTCTTCTATTTCTTCTGATTCTGCTTCTCCTGCTTCTGCTTCTCCTGCTTCTCCTTCTGTTTCTCTTTATGCTTCTCCTTCTGCTTCTCCTTCTTCTGCTTCTACTACTGCTTCTGCTTCTCCTTCTGCATCTTCTTCTGTTTCAATTTCTCCTTCTTCTGCTTTTCATTCTGCTTCTACTTCTCGTGCTTCTGCTTCTTCTGCTTTTCCTGCTTCTCCTTCTCCTTCTCCTATTCTTTCTGCTTCTGCTTATCCTTCTGTTTCTCCTACTCCTAATCCTTCTCTGTCTCCTTCTCTTTCTTCTTCTTCTGCTTCTCCTGCTGCTTCTTCTTCTGCTTCTTCTGTTTCTTCTTCTTCTGCTTCAGCTTCTGCTTCTTCTGCTTCTCCTTTTGCTTCTGCTTCTCCGTCTGCTTCTGCTTCTTCTCTTCTCCTTCTTCTGTTTCTTCTGCTTCTGCTTCTCCTGCTTCTTCTTCTTCTGCTTCTCCTACTTCTCCTTCTGCTTCTCCGTCTCATTCTCCTTCTCCTTCAATTTCTCCTTCTTGTGCTTCTCATTCTGCTTCTGCTTCTCCTGCTTCTGCTTCTTCTGTTTCTCCTTCTGCTTCTCCTTCTGCTTCTCTTTCTGCTTCTGCTTCTCCTTCTGCTCCTCCTACTCCTTCTCTTTCTCCTTCTTCGGCTTCTCGTTCTGCTTCTGCTTCCTCTGCTTGGTCTCTTTCTTCTGCTTCTACTTTTCCAGCTTCTGCTGCTTCTGCTTCTCCTTCAGGTTCTCCTTCTGCTTCTTGGGCTTCTTCTGTTTCTTCTGCTTCTGCTTCTCCTGCTACTGCTTCTTTGCTTCTTC
>NW_012286780.1:0-10892 GCF_000151885.1 Dipodomys ordii
TGCAGGAAATAGGTTGGGTAGGATGCAAGTAGAGAGAGAGAAAAAAAGAAGAAAGGGAAAGTGAAATGAAAAGAGACCAGAAAAAAATAGAAATGTAAAAAATTAATATTATTATGGGGATTATCTATTTAGAGAGGAATGTGAGTATATTAAGATAAGGGAAGGGACATAGAGGAGAAGTGAAAAACTTAAAAAAATGCTTAAAATATTATATAGGTATAAAGAGGTAGTACTGCTATTAAGGAGTTTAAATCTCGGAGGTTTTGAATTGGGTAATATATTTGTGGGTTAAGTGTGTACACAATGGGGGATAGGGTCTACTAGTTAACTGCGGGTTTATCTGAGGATGGAAGGACAAGAGCTAAGTCACATAAAGAAGGTCAAAAAAAAGAATAGGTGAACAGGATAATAAAGGGAGGAAAAAAAGATCAGAAGTTCGGTAGAGCTAGACAAAAAACAAAAAATAGTTAAGAAAGAAAGAAAAAGAGAGAGAAGACAAGAAAAGAAAGGAAACCACACATTCACGTATTCCTAAAATAAAAATTATAAGTGGAAAAAAAAGTTACTGGAAAACCATTATTTTTCAAAAAAGGCAAAAATTAAAGATTAATAAAATTTTTAGAAAAGGAAAAAAAATTATGTATATAAAGTACCAAAAAAAAAGAAAGAAAAGAAAAAAAAAGTTCTTTGATTTTTTTGGGGGGAGGGGTGGGAAGAATCCTGTATCTCCCTTTAGTCTGTGGCCAGCCTCTTGTTGGAGTCTCTGGTCAGCTTGAGGTCCTGTGGCTTGATTGGTTTCTTAAGTCAGTTTGTTCGAACAGGCAGAAAAATGCTCTGCTTTACCCAAGATTTTGGGATCCCCCTCCCCGATAAGTTTAACGGGAGGCAGATCTGCTTTGAGAATCACAAAAGAGGGGGATGCAGTGGTGAGGCTAGGTTCTGGGTAGAGTTGAGGGCTTTCACCAATCAGTAGCTTTACCCTGGGGCTGATTTGTAAAGAAAAGAAAAAAAACTCACAGAGCCCAGCCTGGAGCCATTCTCAGGGTTTCTGTTTTTCCTTTGATTGTTGAGGCTGCTAGAGGGAGGGGCAGCCTCTGGCTCTAGTTACCCAGTGGGGAAAGCTGCTCCAATGGCTGGTGCCTGAGCTGGGTGACTTTTCCCTGGATGGAGCTGAGTCTGGCAGGTCACTTCGCCATTAAGTTCTTGTGACCTGCTAGATGACTCGTTTTCTTCCAAGGCCTGAGTTGGAGCTAGCAGCTCCGCCGAGCTTTGTCGGTATCCAAGATGGAAATCGCCAGTGCGGGGGGGGGGTGGCCTTCCCTCCTCTGCTCCCTGAGAAGGAGTGAGGATGTCGGGCTTCTACTCATGCCGAGTCTTGGATCCTGGGTCGTCTCTGGTCTGCAAACTGCAGGATGAATCTCTCTGCTCCTTGTCGGTTCTTACTGGTGTTGAGTAGAATCCGCTCGCCAGCTGCGTCTGGCTTCTTTGTCCCGGACTCTCTGTGTGAGCGCTCAGGTATTGCCCCGGCTGTGGTCTCCACCGCGACCCTGCCGCCGCCGCCGCCGCCGTTGGCTGCTGGCTGGTGCTCAGATGTGTATTCTTGCCTTAGTTTTCTCTCATTGTCTAACTCTCTGTCCTGTGATGGCACACTTGGTGTGTTTCTCTGGCTTAGGACTGTTCACTGGACCTCTAAAATTGCTTTCTATGCGAGAGCTTATTCAGATTCCAGCTTCTCCTCCGCCATCTTGTCCTCTCTTCTTCTTCTTATCCTTCTTCTACTTCTTCTTCTTCTTCTTCTTCTTCTTCTACTTCTTCTTCTTCGTCTTCGTCTTCTTCTTCTTCTTCTTCTTCTTCTTCTTCTTCATCTTCTTCTTCTTCTTCTTTTTCTTCTTCGTCTTCTTCTTCTATTCCTGCTTTTCCTTCTCCTTCTCCTTCTGCTGCTTCTCTTTCTGCTTCTGCTTCTCCTTCAGCTTCTGCTTCTGCTTCAATTTCTCCTTCTTCTGCTTCTCATTCTGCTTCTGCTTCTTCTGTTTCTTCTTCTTCTGCTTCTCCTTCTTCTGCTCCTTCTGCTTCTCCTTCTGCTTCTCCTTCGGCTTCTCTTTCTGCTTATCGTTCTGCTTCTCCTACTCCTACTCCTTCTCTTTCTCCTTCTACTTCTCCTTCTTCTGCTTCTCATTCTGCTTCTGCTTCACCTTCTTCATCTGCTTCTCCTTCCGTATCTCCTTCTGCTTCTGCTTCTCCTTCTTTCGCTTCTCCTACTTCTGCTTCTCCTTATGCTTCTTCTGCTTCTCCTTCTTCTGATTTTCCTGCTTCTCCTTCTGCTTCTCATTCTGCTTCTCCTTCTTCTGATTCTTACTCTTCTTCTTCTTCTTCTTCTTCTTCTTCTTCTTCTTCTTCTTCTTCTTCTTCTTCTTCTTCTTCTTCTTCTACTTCTACTTCTTCTTCTATTTCTGCTTTTCCTTCTCCTTCTCCTTCTTCTGATTCTCCTTCTGTTCTGCTTCTCCTTCTGCTTCTGCTTCTTCTATTTCTTCTGCTTCTGTTTCTCCTGCTTCTGCTTCTTCTGATTCTCCTTCTTCTTCTCTTTCTCCTACGATTTCTCTTTCTTCTGCTACGCTTTCTGCTTCTCAGTCTGCTTCTTCTGTTTCTTCTGCTTCTGCCTCTCCTGATTCTGCTTCTTCTGCTTCTACTGCTTCTCCTTATGCTTCTTCTTCTTCTTCTTCTTCTTCTTCTTCTTCTTCTTCTTCTTCTTCTTCTTCTTCTTCTTCTTCTTCTTCTTCTTCTTCTTCTTCTCTTACTTCTGCTTCTGCTTTTCCTGCTTCTTCTGGTTCTACTGCTTGTCTTTCTGCTACTCATTCTGCTTCTCCTTCTGCTTCTGCTTCTCCTATTGCTTCTGCTGCTCTTCCTTCTCTTTCTCCTACTTCTACTTCTTCTTCTGCTTCTGCTTCTCCTGCTTCTCATGCTTCTCCTTCTGCATCTCCTTCTGCTTGTGCTTGTCCTTATGCTTATTCTTCTGTTTCTGCTTCTACTTCTGCTTCTTCTGCTTCTCCTTCTGCTTCTGCTTCTGTTTCTCCTTCTTGTTCTCGTTGTTCTGCTTTTACTTCTGCTTCTCCTTCTGCTTCTGCTGCAACTGCTACTGCTTTGTCTGTTTCTTCTGCTTCTACTTCTGCTTTTGATTCTCTTTCCGCTTCTGCTTCTCCTTCAGCTTCTCATTCTGCTTCTCCATATTCTGCTTCTTCTGCTTCCCCTGCTTCTCTTTCTGCTTCAGGTTCTGCTTCTTCTTCTTCGGATTCTTATGCTTCTGCTTCTCCTGCTTCTGCTTCTTCTGCTTCCCCTCCTTCTCTTTCTGCTTCTCCTTCTGTTTCTGCTTCTCCTTCTGCTTCTGCTTCTTGTCCTTCTCCTGTATCTTCTGCTTCTGCTTCTCCTGTTTCTGCATCTCCTGCTTCTCCTTCTGCTGCTCTTTCTGCTTCTCCTGCTGCTTTTCCTTCTCCTGCTCCTTCTTCTGCTTCTCTTTCTGTTTCTCCTTCTGTTTCTCCTTCTCCTTTTTGTTCTTCTGCTTTTCCATCTGCTTCTGCTTCTGCATCTTCTGCTTCTTCTGCTACTGCCTCTGCTTCTTCTGTTTCTTCTGCTTCTCCTTCTGCTTTTGCTTCTCTTTCTGCTTCTGCTTCTCCTTCTGCTTCTCCAGATTCTGCTTCTTCTGCTTCTCCTTCTGCTTCAGGTTCTGCTTCTGCTTCTTCGGCTTCTGCTTCTGCTTCTCCTGATTCTGCTTCTTCTGCTTCTCCTGCTTCTCTTTCTGCTTTTCCTTCTGTTTCTGCTTCTCCTTCTGCTTCTGCTTCTTCTCCTTCTTCTGTTTCTTCTGCTTCTGCTTCTCCTGCTACTTCTTCTCCTGCTTCTCGTTCTGCTTCTCTTTCTGCTTCTCCTTCTCCTTCTTCTGCTTCTCCTTCTTCTGCTTCGGCTTATCCTTCTGCTTCTGCTTCTGCTTCAATTTCTCCTTCTGCTTCTCATTCTGCTTCTGCGTCTTCTGTTTCTTCTGCTTCTCCTGCTTCTGCTTCTCCTGCTTCTCCTACTTCTCGTGCTGCTTCTCCTTCTGCGTCTCTTTCTGCTTCTGCTTATCCTTTTGCTTCTCCTACTCCTACTCCTTCTCTTTCGCCTTCTCCGTCTTCTTCTTCTGCTTCTCCTGCTGCTTGTGCTTCTGCTTATTCTACTATTTCTGTTTCTTCTGCTTCTGCTTCAGATTGTGCTTCTTCTGTTTCTCCTGCTTCAGATTCTGCTTCTGCTTCTTCGGCTTCTCCTGTTTCTTCTGATTCTGCTTCGCCTGCTTCTTCTGCTTCTCCTGCTTCTCTTTCTGCTTCTCCTTCTCCTTCTGCTTCTCCTTCTGCTTCTTCTTCTGCTCTTCTCCTTCTTCTGTTTCTTTTGCTACTGTTTCTTCTGCTTCTTCTTCTTCTGTTTCTTGTGATTCTACTTCTGCTTCTCCTTCTTCTCCTCTTTCTGCTTCTACTTCTACTTCTTCTGATTCTCCTGTTTCTCGTTCTTCTTCTCCTTCTGTTTCTGCTTCTATTTCTGCTTCAACTTCTCCTTCTGCTGCTCCTTCTCCTTCTTCTGCTTCTCCCACTGCTTCTGCTTCTATTGCTTATTCTTTTTCTTCTGCTTCTGTTTCTCCTGCTTCTGCTTCTTCTGCTTCTACTGCTTCTCCTTATGCTTCTCCTTATGCTTCAGGTTCTGCTTCTGCTTCTGCTTCTTGTCCTTCTCCTGTTTCTTCTGCTTCTGCTTCTCCTGTTTCTGCATCTCCTGCTTCTCCTTCTGCTGCTATTTCTGCTTCTCCTGCTGCTTTTCCTTCTCCTGCTCCTTCCTCTGCTTCTCTTTCTGCTTCTCCTTCTGTTTCTCCTTGTCCTTCTCCTTCTCGTTCTTCTGCTTTTCCTTCTGCTTCTCCTTCTGCTTCTGCATCTTCTGCTTCTTCTGCTACTGCCTCTCCTTCTTCTGTTTCTTCTGCTTCTCATTCTGCTTTTGCTTCTCTTTCTGCTTCTGCTTCTCCTTCTGCTTCTCCAGGTTCTGCTTCTTCTGTTTCTCCTCCTTCTGCTGCTTCAGGTTCTGCTTCTGCTTCTTCGGCTTCTTCTGCTTCTGCTTCTCCTGCTGCTGCTTCTTCTGCTTCTCCTGCTTCTCTTTCTACTTTTCCTTCTGTTTCTGCTTCTCCTTCTGCTTCTGCTTCTTCTCCTTCTTCTGTTTCTTCTGCTTCTGCTTTTCCTTCTGCTTCTCCTGCTTCTGCTTGTTCTGCTTCTCTTTCTGCTTCTCTTTCTGCTTCTCTTTCTGCTTCTCCTTCTCCTTCTTATGCTTCTCCTTCTGCTTCTGCTTCTCCTTCTGCTTCTAGTTCAATTTCTCCTTCTGCTTCTCATTCTGCTTCTGCGTCTTCTGTTTCTTCTGCTTCTCATGCTTCTGCTTCTCCTGCTTCTCCTACTTCTCGTGCTGCTTCTTCTTCTGCTTCTCTTTCTGCTTCTGCTTCTGCTTATTCTACTATTTCTGTTTCTTCTGCTTCTGCTTCAGATTGTGCTTCTTCTGTTTCTCCTTCTGCTTCAGATTCTGCTTCTGCTTCTTCGGCTTCTCCTGTTTCTTCGGCTTCTGCTTCTCCTGCTTCTTCTACTTCTCCTGCTTCTCTTTCTGCTTCTCCTTCTGCTTCTGCTTCTCCTTCTGCTTCTGCTTCTGCTCTTCTCCTTCTTCTGTTTCTTTTGCTTCTGTTTCTTCTGCTTCTTCTTCTTCTGTTTCGTCTGATTGTACTTCTGCTTCTCCTTCTTCTCCTCTTTCTGCTTCTACCCCTGCTTCTTCTGATTCTCCTGCTTCTCCTTCTTGTTCTCCTTGTGTTTCTCCTTCTCTTTCTGCTTCTGCTTCTCTTTCTGATGCTCCTTCTACTTCTCCTTCTTCTGCTTCTCACACTGCTTCTGCTTCATTTGCTTATTCTTTATCTTCTGCTTCTCCTGCTTCTGCTTCTTCTGCTTCTACTGCTTCTCCTTATGCTTCTCCTTATGCTTCTTCTTCTTCTTCTTCTTCTTCTTCTTCTTCTTCTTCTTCTTCTTCTTCTTCTTCTTCTTCTTCTTCTTCTTCTTCTTCTCCTTCTCCTTCTCCTTCTCCTTCTTCTTCTTCTTCTTCTTCTTCTTCTTCTTCTTCTTCTTCTTCTTCTTCTTCTTCTTCTTCTTCTTCTTCTTCTTCTTCTTCTTCTCCTTTTTCTGCTTCTGTTTTCCTGCTTCTTCTGCTTCTACTGGTTTTCTTTCTGCTTCTCAATCTGCTTCTTCTTCTCCTTCTGTTTCTCCTATTCCTTCTGCTGCACTTCCTTCTCCTTCTCCTTCTCCTACTTCTGCTTCTCCTGCTTTTGCTTCTTCTGCTTCTCCTGCTTCTCCTTCTGCATCTTCCTCTGGTTCTGCTTCTCCTTCTGCTGCTTCTTCTGCTTCTCCTTCTTCTGCTTCTCCTTCTGATTCTCCTTCTGCTTCTCCTTCTGCTGCTCCTTCTGCTTCTCGTTCTGCTTCTGATTCTCCTTCTGATCTTCCTACTCCTAATCCTTCTCTTTCTCCTTATCCTTCTTCTTCTTCTGCTTCTCGTTCTGCTTCTGCTTCTGCTTCTTCTGCTTGTTCTGTTGCTTCTGCTTCAGGTCCTGCTTCTGCTTCTTTGGCTTCTTCTGTTTCTTCTGCTTCTGCTTCTCCTGCTACTGCTTCTTCTGCTTCTCTTTCTGCTTCTCCTTCTGCTTCTGCTTCTCCTTCTGCTCCTTCTCCTTCTTCTGTTTCTTCTTCTGCTGCTTCTTCTCTCGCTTCTGCTTCTCCTTCCTTTCCTCTGCTTCTGCTTCTCCTTCTCCTTCTTCTGCTTCTCTTTCTGCTTCTGCTTCTTCTGGTTCTCCAACTAATCCTTCTTCTTCTCCTTCTGTTTCTGCTTCTCTTTCTGCTTCTTCATCTCCTTCTGCTTCACCGTCTGCTGCTCCTTCTCCTTCTTCTGTTTCTCCCTGTGCTTCTGCTTCTGCTTCTTATGCTTCTTCTTTTTCTTCTGCTTCTTCTTCTCCTGCTTCTACTTCTTATGCTTCTACTGCTTCTGCTTCTTCTGCTTCTTCTGCTTTTACTTCTCTTTCTGCTTCTGCTTCTCCTGCTTGTTTTTCTGCTTCTTCTGCTGCTTCTCCTTCTGCGGCTTCTTCTCCTTCTCCTTCTGCTTCTCTTTGTGCTTCTCCTTCTGCTTCTGCTTCTTCTGTTTCTAGTACCTGAATTTCTGGTTCTACTTCTTCTGCTGCTTCTCCTTCTGCTTCTGCTTCTACTTCTGCTTCTGTTTCTGCTTCTTCTGCTTCTTCTCTTTCGGCTTCCCCTGCTTCTGCTTCTTGTGCTTCAACTGCTTCTCTTTCTGCTTCTCATTCCTCTTCTGATTCTCTTTCTGCTTCTGCTTCTCCTCCTTCTCCTTCTCCTACTTCTGCTTCTCCTTCAGCTTCTGATTCTTCTGCTTCTCCTGCTTCTCCTTCTGCATCTCCTTCTGTTTGGGCTTGTCCTTATGCTTCTTCTTCTGCTTCTGCCTCTGCTTCTCCTTCTCCTTCTTTTGCTTCTCCTTTTGCTTCTGCTTCTTCTGCTTTTCCTGCTTCTCCTTCTGCTTCTGCTTCTTCTGCTTCTCCTGCTTCTCCTTCTGCATCTTCTTCTGCTTCTGCTTCTCCTTCTCCTTCTTCTGCTTCTCCTTTTGCTTCTCCTTCTGCTTCTTCTTCTTCCGCTTTACCTGCTTCTCTTTCTGCTTCTCCTTCTGCTTCTCCTTCTGTTTCTCCTTCTCCTTCTTGTTCTTCTGCTTTTTCTTCTGCTTCTCCTTCTGCTTCTGCTACAACTTCTACTGCTTCTATTCTGTTTCTTCTGCTTCCCCTTCTGCTTTTGATTCTCTTTGTGCTTCTGCTTCTCCTTCTGCTTCTCATTATGCTTCTCCAGATTCTGCTTCTCCTGCTTCTCCTTCTGCTTCAGGTTCTGCTTCTGCTTCTTCGGATTCTTATGCTTCTGCCTCTCCTGCTTCTGCTTCTTCTGCTTCCCTTCCTTCTCTTTCTGCTTCTCCTTCTTTTTCTGCTTCTCCTTCTTCTTCTGCTTCTTGTCTTTCTCCTGTTTCTTCTGCTTCTGCTTCTCCTGTTTCTGCATCTCCTGCTTCTCCTTCTGCTGCTCTTTCTGCTTCTCCTGCTGCTTTTCCTTCTCCTGCTCCTTCTTCTGCTTCTATTTCTGCTTCTCCTTCTGTTTCTCCTTCTCCTTCTCCTTCTCGTTCTTCTGCTTTTCCTTCTGCTTCTCCTTGTGCTTCTGCATCTTCTGCTTCTTCTGGTACTGCCTCTGCTTCTTCTGTTTCTTCTGCTTCTCCTTTTGCTTTTGCTTCTCTTTCTGCTACTGCTTCTCCTTCTGCTTCTCCAGATTCTGATTCTTCTGCTTCTCCTGCTTCCCCTTCTGCTTCAGGTTCTGCTTCTGCTTCTTCGGCTTCTTCTGCTTCTGCTTCTCCTGCTGCTGCTTCTTCTGCTTCTCCTGCTTCTCTTTCTGCTCTTCCTTCTGTTTCTGATTCTCCTTCTGCTTCTGCTTCTTCTCCTTCTTCTGTTTCATCTGCTTCTGCTTCTCCTGCTTCTGCTTCTCCTGCTTCTCCTGCTGCTGCTTGTCCTGCTTCTCGTTCTGCTTCTCTTTCTGCTTCTCCCTCTCCTTCTCCTTCTTCTTCTCCTTCTCCTTCTGCTTCAATTTCTCCTTCTGCTTCTCATTCTGCTTCTGCGTGTTCTGTTTCTTCTGCTTCTCCTGCTTCTGCTTCTCCTGCTTCTCCTACTTCTCGTGCTGCTTCTCCTTCTGCGTCTCTTTCTGCTTCTGCTTATCCTTTTTCTTCTCCTACTCCTAATCCTTCTCTTTCGCCTTCTCCTTCTTCTTCTTCTGCTTCACCTGCTGCTTCTGCTTCTGCTTATTCTACTATTTCTGTTTCTTCTGCTTCTGCTTCAGATTGTGCTTCTTCTGTTTCTCCTGCTTCAGAGTATGCTTCTGCTTCTTCGGCTTCTCCTGTTTCTTCTGTTTCTGCTTCTCCTGCTTCTTATGCTTCTCCTGCTTGTCCTGCTTCTCTTTCCGCTTCATCTTCTGCTTCTGCTTCTCCTTCTGCTTCTGCTTCTGCTCTTCTCCTTCTTCTGTTTCGTTTGCTTCTGTTTCTTCTGCTTCTTCTTCTTCTGTTTCTTCTAATTCTACTTCTGCTTCTCCGTCTCCTCTTTCTGCTTCTTCTTCTTCTTCTTCTTATGCTTATTCTTTTTCTACTGCTTCTGCTTCTGCTTCTCCTGCTTCTGCTTCTTCTTCTTCTACTGCTTCTCCTTATGCTTCTTCTACTTCTTCTTCTTCTTCTTCTTCTTCTTCTTCTTCTTCTTCTTCTTCTTCTTCTTCTTCTCTTTCTTCTACTTCTGCTTTTCCTGCTTCTTCTGGTTCTACTGCTTCTCTTTCTGCTACTCATTCTGCTTCTCCTTCTGGTTCTGCTTCTCCTATTGCTTCTGCTGCTCTTCCTTCTCTTTCTCCTACTTCTACTTCTTCTTCTGCTTCTGCTTCTTCTGCGTCTCCTGCTTCTCCTTCTGCATCTCCTTCTGCTTGTGCTTGTCCTTATGCTTATTCTTCTGTTTCTGCTTCTCCTTCTGCTTCTTCTGCTTCTCCTTCTGATTCTCCTTCTGCTTCTGCTTCGGTTTCTCCTTCTTGTTCTCGTTCTTCTGCTTTTCCTTCTTTTTCTCCTTCTGCTTCTGCTGCAACTGCTACTGCTCTTTCTGTTTCTTCATAGACTTCTACCTTCTGCTTTTGATTCTCTTTACGCTTCTACTTCTCCTTCAGCTTCTCATTCTGCTTCTCCAGATTCTGCTTCTTCTGCTTCTCCTGCTTCTCCTTCTCCTTCAGGTTCTGCTTCCGATTCTTCGGATTCTTATGCTTCTGCCTCTCCTGCTTCTGCTTCTTCTGCTTCCCCTCCTTCTCTTTCTGCTTCTCCTTCTGCTTCTCCTTCTGCTTCTGCTTCTTCTCCTTCTTCTGTTTCTTCTGTTTCTCCTGCTTCTGCTTCTCCTGCTTCTCGTTCTGCTTCTCTTTCTGCTTCTCCTGCTCCTTCTTCTGCTTCTCCTTCTGCTTCTGCTTCTCCTTCTGCTTCGGCTTCTGCTTCAATATCTCCTTCTGCTTCTCATTCTGCTTCTGCTTCTGTTTCTTCTGCTTCTCCTGCTTCTGCTTCTCCTGCTTCTCCTACTTCTCGTGCTGCTTCTCCTTCTGCGTCTCTTTCTGCTTCTGCTTATCCTTTTGCTTCTCCTACTCCTACTCCTTCTCTTTCGCCTTCTCCGTCCTCTTCTTCTGCTTCTCCTGCTGCTTGTGCTTCTGCTTATTCTACTATTTCTGTTTCTTCTGCTTCTGCTTCAGATTGTGCTTCTTCTGTTTCTCCTGCTTCAGATTCTGCTTCTGCTTCTTCGGCTTCTCCTGTTTCTTCTGCTTCTGCTTCTCCTGCTTCTTCTGCTTCTCCTGCTTCTCTTTCTGCTTCTCCTTCTCCTTCTGCTTCTCCTTCTGCTTCTTCTTCTGCTCTTCTCCTTCTTCTATTTCTTTTGCTACTTCTTCTTCTGTTTCTTCTGATTCTACTTTTGCTTCTCCTTCTTCTCCTCTTTCTGCTTCTACTTCTACTTCTACTGATTCCCCTGTTTCTCGTTCTACTTCTCCTTCTGTTTCTGCTTCTCTTTTGGCTTCAACTTCTCCTTCTGCTGCTCCTTCTCCTTCTTCTGCTTCTCCCACTGCTTCTGCTTATGGTTCTTTTGCTTATTCTTTTTCTTCTGCTTCTGCTTCTGCTGCTTCTGCTTCTTCTGCTTCTCCTTATGCTTCTCCTTATTCTTCTCCTTATGCTTCTTCTTCTTCTTCTTCTTCTTTGTCTTCTTCTTCTTCTTCCTCTTCTTCTTC
>NW_012286781.1:0-1193 GCF_000151885.1 Dipodomys ordii
GCTTCTCCTTCTCCTGTTCCTACTGCTTCTTCTTCTGATTCCGCTTCTTATGCTTATTCCTTTTGTTCTGCTTCTGCTTCTCCTGCTTCTGCTTCTCCTGCTTCTGCTTCTTCTGCTTCTACTGCTTCTCCTTATGCTTCTCCTTCTTCTTCTTCTTCTTCTTCTTCTTCTTCTTCTTCTTCTTCTTCTTCTTCTTCTTCTTCTTCTTCTTCTTCTTCTTCTTCTTCTTCTTCTTCTCTTTCTTCTGCTTCTGCTCTTCCTGCTTCTTCTGCTTCTACTGCTTCTCTTTCTGCTTCTCATTCTGCTTCTGCTTCTCCTTCTGCTTCTCCTATTGCTTCTGCTGCTCTTCTTTCTCCTTCTCTGCTTCTACTTCTTCTTCTGCTTCTGCTTCTTCTGCTTCTCCTTCTGCATCTCCTTCTGCTTGTGCTTGTCCTTATGTTTCTTCTTCTGTTTCTGCTTCTCTTTCTGCTTCTTCTGCTTCTCCTTCTGATTGTCTTTCTGCTTCTCCTTCTGTTTTTCCTTCTCCTTCTCGTTCTTCTGCTTTTCCTTCTGCTTCTCCTACTGCTGCAATTGCTACTGCTTCTGTTCTTCTGTTTCTTCTGCTTCTCCTTCTGCTTTTGATTCTCTTTCCGCTTCTGCTTCTCATTCTGCTTCTCCAGATACTGCTTCTTTTGCTTCTCCTGCTTCTCCTTCTGCTTCAGGTTCTGCTTCTGCTTCTGCTTCTTGTCCTTGTCCTGTTTCTTCTGCTTCTCCTTCTCCTGTTTCTGCATCTCCTGCTTCTCCTTCTGCTGCTCTTTCTGCTTCTCCTGCTGCTTTTCCTTCTCCTGCTCCTTCTTCTGCTTCTCTTTCTTCTTCTCCTTCTGTTTCTCCTTCTCCTTCTCGTTCTTCTGCTTTTCCTTCTGCTTCTCCTTCTGCTTCTGCATCTTCTGCTTCTTCTGCTACTGCCTCTGCTTCTTCTGTTTCTTCTGCTTCTCCTTCTGCTTTTGATTCTCTTTCTGCTTCTGCTTCTCCTTCTGCTTCTCCAGCTTCTGCTTCTTCTGCTTTTCCTGATTCTCCTTCTGCTTCAGGTTCTTCTTCTGCTTCTTCGGCTTCTTCTGCTTCTGCTTCTCCTGCTGCTGCTTCTTCTGCTTCTCCTGCTTCTCTTTCTGCTTTTCCTTCTGTTCTGCTTCTCCTTCTGCTTCTGCTTCTTCTCC
>NW_012286782.1:0-1971 GCF_000151885.1 Dipodomys ordii
CGCGTAATCAGATGGTACAGTAGTTCATCATCTCCTTTTTCTGCTTCTCCTGCTTCTCCTTCTGCTTCAGGTTCTGCTTCTGCTTCTTCGGATTCTTATGCTTCTGCTTCTCCTGCTTCTGCTTCTTCTGCTTCTACTGCTTCCCCTTATGCTTCTCCTTATGCTTCTCCTTATGCTTCAGGTTCTGCTTCTGCTTCTGCTTCTTGTCCTTCTCCTGTTTCTTCTGCTTCTGCTTCTCCTGTTTCTGCATCTCCTGCTTCTCCTTCTGCTGCTCTTTCTGCTTCTCCTGCTGCTTTTCCTTCTCCTGCTCCTTCTTCTGCTTCTCTTTCTTCTTCTCCTGCTGTTTCTCCTTCTCCTTCTCGTTCTTCTGCTTTTCCTTCTGCTTCTCCTTCTGCTTCTCCATCTTCTGCTTCTTCTGCTACTGCCTCTGCTTCTTCTGTTTCTTCTACTTCTCCTTCTGCTTTTGCTTCTCTTTCTGCTTCTGCTTCTCCTTCTGCTTCTCCAGCTTCTGCTTCTTCTGCTTCTCCTGCTTCTCCTTCTGCTTCAGGTTCTTCTTCTGCTTCTTCGGTTTCTTCTGCTTCTGCTTCTCCTGCTGCTGCTTCTTCTGCTTCTCCTGCTTCTCTTTCTTCTTTTCCTTCTGTTTCTGCTTCTCCTTCTGCTTCTGCTTCTTCTCCTTCTTCTGTTTCTTTTGCTTTTGCTTCTCCTGCTTCTGCTTCTCCTGCTTCTCGTTCTGCTTCTCTTTCTGCTTCTCTTTCTGCTTCTCCTTCTCCTTCTTATGCTTCTCCTTCTGCTTCTGCTTCTCGTTCTGCTTCTGCTTCAATTTCTCCTTCTGCTTCTCATTCTGCTTCTGCGTGTTCTGTTTCTTCTGCTTCTCCTGCTTCTGCTTCTCCTGCTTCTCGTACTACTCGTGCTGCTTCTCCTTCTGCTTCTCTTTCTGCTTCTGCTTATCCTTTTGCTTCTCCTACTCCTACTACCTCTCTCTCGCCTTCTCCGTCTTCTTCTTCTGCTTCTCCTGCTGCTTCTGCTTATTCTACTATTTCTGTTTCTTCTGCTTCGGCTTCATATTGTGCTTCTTCTATTTCTCCTGCTTCAGATTCTGCTTCTTCTTCTTCGGCTTCTCCTGTTTCTTCTGCTTCTGCTTCTCCTGCTTCTCTTTCTGCTTCTCCTTCTGCTTCTGTTTCTCCTTCTGCTTCTTCAACTGCTCTTCTCCTTCTTCTGTTTCTTTTGCTTATGTTTCTTCTTCTTCTATTTCTTCTGTTTCTTCTGATTCTACTTCTGCTTCTCCTTCTTCTCCTCTTTCTGCTTCTACTTCTGCTTCTTCTGATTCTCCTGTTTCTCGTTCTTTTTCTCCTTCTGTTTCTGCTTCTCTTTCTGCTTCAACTTCTCCTTCTGCTGCTCCTTCTCCTTCTCTTTCTTCTGCTTCTCCCACTGCTTCTGTTTCTGCTTCTTTTGCTTATTCTTTTTCTTCTGCTTCTGCTTCTCCTGCTTCTGATTCTTCTGCTTCTACTGCTTATCCTTATGCTTCTCCTTATGGTTCTCTTTATGCTTCTTCTTCTTCTTCTTCTTCTTCTTCCTCTTCTTCTTCTTCTTCTTCTTCTTCTTCTTCTTCTTCTTCTTCTTCTTCTTCTTCTTCTTCTTCTTCTTCTTCTTCTTCTGCTTCTGCTGCTGCTGCTGCTGCTGCTGCTGCTGCTGCTTCTCTTTCTTCTGCTTCTGCTTTTCCTGCTTCTTCTGCTTCTTTTGCTTCTCTTTCTGCTTCTCATTCTGGTTCTGCTTCTCCTTCTGCTTCTCCTATTGCTTCTGCTGCCCTTCCTTCTCCTTCTTTTTCTCCTACTTCTGCTTCTCCTTCTGCTTCTGCTTCTTCTGCTTCTCCTGCTTCTCCTTCTGCATCTTCTTCTGCTTCTCCTTCTGCTACTTCTTCTGCTTCTGCTTCTCCTTCTTCTCCTTCTGATTCTCCTTCTGCTTCTCCATATC
>NW_012286783.1:0-2207 GCF_000151885.1 Dipodomys ordii
ATCTTAGCGAAGTATTGGTGGCTCACACCTATAATCTCACCTACTGATAGGCTGCTGAGCAACTGAGATCTGATGATGGAGGTTTGAAAGCAGCCTAGAAAGAAAAGTCTGAATTCTTACCTCTAATCACCAAAATGCCAGAAATGGACGTGTGGCTCATTGGTATAATGCCAGGCTTTGAAGAAAAAGCCAAATAAATTATCAGGGTGCGGGTGGCTCACGCCTGTAATCCTATCTACTCAGGAGGCAGAGACCTGAAGATCGCAGTTCAAAACCATCCCAGACAGGAAACTCTGTGACAATCTCTTATCTCCAATAAACCTCTACAAAACCGGACGTGGTGTGTTTCTGCTTCTATTTCTGCTTCAACTTCTCCTTCTGCTGCTCCTTCTCCTTCTTCTGCTTCTCCCCCTGCTTCTGCTTCTGCTTCTATTGCTTATTCTTTTTCTTCTGCTTCTGTTTCTCCTGCTTCTGCTTCTTCTGCTTCTACTGCTTCTCCTTATGCTTCTCCTTATGCTTCTCCTTATGCTTCTCCTTATGCTTCAGGTTCTGCTTCTGCTTCTGCTTCTTGTCCTTCTCCTGTTTCTTCTGCTTCAGCTTCTCCTGTTTCTGCATCTCCTGCTTCTCCTTCTGCTGCTATTTCTGCTTCTCCTGCTGATTTTCCTTCTCCTGCTCCATCTTCTGCTTCTCTTTCTGCTTCTCCGTCTGTTTCTCCTTGTCCTTCTCCTTCTCGTACTTCTGCTTTTCCTTCTGCTTCTCCATACTGCTTCTCCTTCTGCTTCCGCATCTTCTGCTTCTTATGATACTGCCTCTCCTTATTCAGTATCTTATGCTTATCATTCTGCTTTTGCTTCTCTTTCTGCTTCTGCTTCTCCATCTGCTTCTCCAGGTTCTGCTTCTTCTGTTTCTCCTCCTTCTCCTGCTGCTTCAGGATCTGCTTCTGCTTCTTTGGCTTCTTCTGCTTCTCCTGCTGCTGCTTCTTCTGCTTCTCCTGCTTCTCTTTCTACTTTTCCTTCTGTTTCTGCTTCTCCTTCTGCTTCTGCTTCTTCTCCTTCTTCTGTTTCTTCTGCTTCTGCTTTTCCTGCTTCTGCTTCTCATGCTTCTCGTTCTGCTTCTCTTTCTGCTTCTCTTTCTGCTTCTCCTTCTCCTTCTTATGCTTCTCGTTCTGTTTCTGCTTCTCCTTCTGCTTCTGGTTCAATTTCCTTCTGCTTCTCATTCTGCTTCTGTGTCTTCTGTTTCTTCTGCTTCTCCTGCTTCTGCTTCTCCTGCTTCTCCTACTTCTCGTGCTGCTTCTCCTTCTGCTTCTCTTTCTGCTTCTGCTTATCCTTTTGCTTCTCCTAACCCTACTCCTTCTCTCTCGCCTTCTCCGTCTTCTTCTTCTGCTTCTACTGGTGCTTCTGCTTATTCTACTATTTCTGTTTCTTCTGCTTCGGCTTCAGATTGTGCTTCTTCTGTTTCTCCTGCTTCAGATTCTGCTTCTTCTTCTTCGGCTTCTCCTGTTTCTTCTGCTTCTGCTTCTCCTGCTTCTTCTGTTTCTCCTGCTTCTCTTTCTGCTTCTCCTTCTGCTTCTGTTTCTCCTTCTGCTTCTTCTTCTGCTCTTCTCCTTCTTCTGTTTCTTTTGCTTATGTTTCTTCTGCTTCTTCTTCTTCTGTTTCTTCTGATTCTACTTCTGCTTCTCCTTCTTCTCCTCTTTCTGCTTCTACTTCTGCTTCTTCTGATTCTCCTGTTTCTCGTTCTTCTTCTCGTTCTGTTTCTGCTTCTCTTTCTGCTTCAACTTCTCCTTCTGCTGCTCCTTCTCCTTCTCTTTCTTCTGCTTCTCCCACTGCTTCTGTTTCTGCTACTTTTGCTTATTCTTTTTCTTCTGCTTCTGCTTCTCCTGCTTCTGCTTCTTCTGCTTCTACTGCTTCTCCTTATGCTTCTCCTTATGCTTCTCTTTATGCTTCTTCTTCTTCTTCTTCTTTGTCTTTTTCTTCTTCTTCTTTTTCTTCTTCTTCTTCTTTTTCTTCTTCTTCTTCTTCTTCTTCTTCTTCTTCTTCTTCTTCTTCTTCTTCTTCTTCTTCTTCTTCTTCTTCTTCTTCTTCTTCTGCTTCTGCTTCTGCTTCTGCTTCTGCTTCTGCTTCTGCTTCTGCTTCTGCTGCTTCTTCTCTTTCTTCTGCTTCTGCTTTTCCTGCTTCTTCTGCTTCTTTTGCTTCTCTTTCTGCTTCTCA
>NW_012286784.1:0-6069 GCF_000151885.1 Dipodomys ordii
CCTGCTGTTCTTTCTGCTTCTCCTGCTGCTTTTCCTTCTCCTGCTCCTTCTTCTGCTTCTCTTTCTGTTTCTCCTTCTGTTTCTCCTTCTCCTTCTCGTTCTTATGCTTTTCCATCTGCTTCTCTTTCTGCATCTTCTGCTTCTTCTGCTACTGCCTCTGCTTCTTCTGTTTCTTCTGCTTCTCCTTCTGCTTCTCCTTCTGCTTTTGCTTCTCTTTCTGCTTCTGCTTCTCCTTCTGCTTCTCCAGATTCTGCTTCTTCTGCTTCTCCTGCTTCTCCTTCTGCTTCAGGTTCTGCTTCTGCTTCTTCGGCTTCTTCTGCTTCTGCTTCTCCTGCTTCTGCTTCTTCTGCTTCTCCTGCATCTCTTTCTGCTTTTCCTTCTGTTTCTGCTTCTCCTTCTGCTTCTGCTTCTTCTCCTTCTTCTGTTTCTTCTGCTTCTGCTTCTCCTGCTACTGCTTCTCCTGCTTCTCGTTCTGCTTCTCTTTCTGCTTCTCCTTCTCCTTCTTCTGCTTCTCCTTCTGCTTCTGCTTCTCCTTCTGCTTCTGCTTCTGCTTCACTTTCTCCTTCTGCTTCTCATTCTGCTTCTGCGTCTTCTGTTTCTTCTGCTTCTCCTGCTTCTGCTTCTCCTGCTTCTCCTACTTCTCGTGCTGCTTCTCCTTCTGCGTCTCTTTCTGCTTCTGCTTATCCTTTTGCTTCTCCTACTCCTAATCCTTCTCTTTCGCCTTCTCCGTCTTCTTCTTCTTCTCCTGCTGCTTCTGCTTCTGCTTATTCTAATATTTCTGTTTCTTCTGCTTCTGCTTCAGATTCTGCTTCTTCTGTTTCTCCTGCTTCAGATTCTGCTTCTGCTTCTTCGGCTTCTCCTGTTTCTTCTGATTCTGCTTCGCCTGCTTCTTCTGCTTCTACTGCTTCTCTTTCTGCTTCTCCTTCTCCTTCTGCTTCTTCTTCTCCTCTTCTCCTTCTTCTGTTTCTTTTGCTACTGTTTCTTCTGCTTCTTCTTCTTCTGTTTCTTGTGATTCTACTTCTGCTTCTCCTTCTTCTCCTCTTTCTGCTTCTACTTCTACTTCTTCTGATTCTCCTGTTTCTCGTTCTTCTTCTCCTTCTGTTTCTGCTTCTCTTTCTGCTTCTGCTTCTCCTTCTGCTGCTCCTTCTCCTTCTCCTTCTTCTGCTTCTCCCACTGCTTCTTCTTCTGCTTCTTTTGCTTGTTCTTTTTCTTCTGCTTCTCCTGCTTCTGCTTCTTCTTCTTCTACTGCTTCTACTTATGCTTCTCCTTATGCTTCTCCTTATGATTCTCCTTATGATTCAGGTTCTGCTTCTGCTTCTGTTTCTTGTCCTTCTCCTGTTTCTTCTGTTTCTGTTTCTCCTGTTTCTGCATCTCCTGCTTCTCCTTCTGCTGCTCTTTCTACTTCTCCTGCTGCTTTTCCTTCTCCTGCTCCTTCTTCTGCTTCTCTTTCTGCTTCTCCTTCTGTTTCTCCTTGTCCTTCTCCTTCTCGTTCTTCTGCTTTTCCTTCTGCTTCTCCTTCTGCTTCTGCATCTTCTGCTTCTGCCTCTGCTTCTTCTGTTTCTTCTGCTTCTCCTTCTGCTTTTGCTTCTCTTTCTGGTTCTGCTTCTCCTTCTGCATCTCCAGGTTCTGCTTCTTCTGTTTCTCCTGCTTCTCCTTCTGCTTCAGGTTCTGCTTCTGCTTCTTCGGCTTCTTCTGCTTCTGCTTCTCCTGCTGCTGCTTCTCTGCTTCTCCTGCTTCTCTTTCTTCTTTTCCTTCTGTTTCTGCTTCTCCTTCTGCTTCTGCTTCTTCTCCTTCTTCTGTTTCTTCTGCTTCTGCTTCTCCTGCTTCTGCTTCTCATGCTTCTCGTTCAGCTTCTCGTTCTGCTTCTCTTTCTGCTTCTCCTTCTCCTTCTTATGCTTCTCCTTCTGCTTCTGCTTCTCCTTCTGCTTCTGCTTCAATTTCTCCTTCTGCTTCTCATTCTGCTTCTGCATCTTCTGTTTCTTCTGTTTCTCCTGCTTCTGCTTCTCCTGCTTCTCCTACGTCTCGTGCTGCTTCTCCTTCTGCTTCTCTTTCTGCTTCTGCTTATCCTTTTGTTTCTCCTACTCCTAATCCTTCTCTCTCGCCTTCTCCGTCTTCTTCTTCTGCTTCTCCTGCTGCTTCTGCTTCTGCTTATTCTACTATTTCTGTTTCTTCTGCTTCTGCTTCAGATTGTGCTTCTTCTGTTTCTCCTTCTGCTTCAGATTCTGCTTCTGCTTCTTCGTCTTCTCCTGTTTCTTCTGCTTCTGCTTCTCCTGCTTCTTCTGCTTCTCCTGCTTCTTCTACTTCTCCTGCTTCTCTTTCTGCTTCTCCTTCTGCTTCTGCTTCTCCTTCTGCTTCTGCTTCTGCTCTTCTCCTTCTTCTGTTTCTTTTGCTTCTGTTTCTTCTGCTTCTTCTTCTTCTGTTTCGTCTGATTGTACTTCTGCTTCTCCTTCTTCTCCTCTTTCTGCTTCTACCCCTGCTTCTTCTGATTCTCCTGCTTCTCCTTCTTGTTCTCCTTCTGTTTCTCCTTCTCTTTCTGCTTCTGCTTCTCTTTCTGATGCTCCTTCTACTTCTCCTTCTTCTGCTTCTCACACTGCTTCTGCTTCTGCTTCATTTGCTTATTCTTTATCTTCTGCTTCTCCTGCTTCTGCTTCTTCTGCTTCTACTGCTTCTCCGTATGCTTCTCCTTCTCCTTCTCCTTCTTCTTCTTCTTCTTCTTCTTCTTCTTCTTCTTCTTCTTCTTCTTCTTCTTCTTCTTCTTCTTCTTCTTCTTCTTCTTCTTCTTCTTCTTCTTCTTCTTCTTCTTCTTCTTCTTCTTCTTCTTCTTCTTCTACTTCTTCTTCTTCTTCTTCTTCTTCTTCTTCTTTCTGCTACTTCTTCTTCTACTTCTTCTTCTTCTTCTTCTTCTTCTTCTTCTTCTTCTTCTTCTTCTTCTTCTTCTTCTTCTTCTTCTCTTTCGTCTGCTTCTGCTTCTCCTGCTTCTTCTGCTTCTACTGGTTTTCTTTCTGCTTCTCATTCTGCTTCTTCTTCTCCTTCTGCTTCTCCTATTCCTTCTGCTGCCCTTCCTTCTCCTTCTCCTTCTCCTACTTCTGCTTCTCCTGCTTTTGCTTCTTCTGCTTCTCCTGCTTCTCCTTCTGCATCTTCCTCTGGTTCTGCTTCTCCTTCTGCTGCTTCTTCTGCTTCTCCTTCTTCTGCTTCTCCTTCTGATTCTCCTTTTGCTTCTCCTTCTGCTGCTCCTTCTGCTTCTCGTTCTGCTTCTGATTCTCCTTCTGATCTTCCTACTCCTAATCCTTCTCTTTCTCCTTATCCTTCTTCTTCTTCTGCTTCTCGTTCTGCTTCTGCTTCTTCTGCTTGTTCTGTTTCTTCTGCTTCAGGTCCTGCTTCTGCTTCTTCGGCTTCTTCTGTTTCTTCTGCTTCTGCTTCTCCTGCTACTGCTTCTTCTGCTTCTCTTTCTGCTTCTCCTTCTGCTTCTGCTTCTCCTTCTGCTCCTTCTCCTTCTTCTGTTTCTTCTTCTTCTGCTGCTTCTCCCGCTTCTGCTTCTCCTTCCTTTCCTCTGCTTCTCCTTCTCCTTCTCCTTCTTCTGTTCTCTTTCTGCTTCTGCTTCTTCTGGTTCTCCAACTAATCCTTCTTCTTCTCCTTCTGTTTCTGCTTCTCTTTCTGCTTCTTCATCACCTTCTGCTTCACCGTCTGCTGCTCCTTCTTCTTCTTCTGTTTCTCCCTCTGCTTCTGCTTCTGCTTCTTATGCTTCTTCTTTTTCTTCTGCTTCTTCTTCTCCTGCTTCTACTTCTTATGCTTCTACTGCTTCTGCTTCTTCTGCTTCTTCTGCTTTTACTTCTCTTTCTGCTTCTGCTTCTCCTGCTTGTTTTTCTGCTTCTTCTGCTGCTTCTCCTTCTGCTGCTTCTTCTCCTTCTCCTTCTGCTTCTCTTTTTGCTTCTCCTTCTGCTTCTGCTTCTTCTGTTTCTAGTACCTGAATTTCTGGTTCTACTTCTTCTGCTGCTTCTCCTTCTGCTTCTGCTTCTACTTCTGCTTCTGTTTCTGCTTCTTCTGCTTCTTCTCTTTCGGCTTCTCCTGCTTCTGCTTCTTGTGCTTCAACTGCTTCTCTTTCTGCTTCTCATTCCGTTTCTGATTCTCTTTCTGCTTCTGCTTCTCCTCCTTCTCCTTCTCCTACTTCTGCTTCTCCTTCAGCTTCTGATTCTTCTGCTTCTCCTGCTTCTCCTTCTGCATCTCCTTCTGTTTGGGCTTGTCCTTATGCTTCTTCTTCTGCTTCTGCTTCTCCTTCTCCTCCTCCTTCTTTTGCTTCTCCTTTTGCTTCTGCTTCTTCTGCTTTTCCTGCTTCTCCTTCTGCTTCTGCTTCTTCTGCTTCTCTTGCTTCTCCTTCTGCATCTTCTTCTGCTTCTGCTTCTCCTTCTCCTTCTTCTGCTTCTCCTTTTGCTTCTCCTTCTGCTTCTTCTTCTTCCGCTTTACCTGCTTCTCTTTCTGCTTCTCCTTCTGCTTCTCCTTCTGTTTCTCCTTCTCCTTCTTGTTCTTCTGCTTTTTCTTCTGCTTCTCCTTCTGCTTCTGCTACAACTGCTACTGCTTCTACTTCTTCTGTTTCTTCTGCTTCCCCTTCTGCTTTTGATTCTCTTTGTGCTTCTGCTTCTCCTTCTGCTTCTCATTATGCTTCTCCAGATTCTGCTTCTCCTGCTTCTCCTTCTGCTTCAGGTTCTGCTTCTGCTTCTTCGGATTCTTATGCTTCTGCCTCTCCTGCTTCTGCTTCTTCTGCTTCTCCTGCTTCTCTTTCTGCTTCTCCTTCTGTTTCTGCTTCTCCTTCTGCTTCTGCTTCTTGTCCTTCTCCTGTTTCTTCTGCTTCTGCTTCTCCTGTTTCTGCATCTCCTGCTTCTCCTTCTGCTGCTCTTTCTGCTTCTCCTGCTGCTTTTCCTTCTCCTGCTCCTTCTTCTGCTTCTCTTTCTGCTTCTCCTGTTTCTCCTTCTCCTTCTCGTTCTTCTGCTTTTCCTTCTGCTTCTCCTTCTGCTTCTGCATCTTCTGCTTCTTCTGGTACTGCCTCTGCTTCTTCTGTTTCTTCTGCTTCTCCTTTTGCTTTTGCTTCTCTTTCTGCTACTGCTTCTCCTTCTGCTTCTCCAGATTCTGATTCTTCTGCTTCTCCTGCTTCCCCTTCTGCTTCAGGTTCTGCTTCTGATTCTTCGGCTTCTTCTGCTTCTGCTTCTCCTGCTTCTCTTTCTGCTCTTCCTTCTGTTTCTGCTTCTCCTTCTGCTTCTGCTTCTTCTCCTTCTTCTGTTTCATCTGCTTCTGCTTCTCATTCCGCTTCTGCTTGTCCTTCTGTTTCTGCTTCTCCTTCTGCTTCTGCTTCAATTTCTCCTTCTGCTGCTCATTCTGCTTCTGCGTCTTCTTTTTCTTCTGCTTCTCCTGCTTCTGCTTCTCCTGCTTCTCCTACTTCTCGTGCTGCTTCTCCTTCTGCGTCTCTTTCTGCTTCTGCTTATCCTTTTGCTTCTCCTACTCCTAATCCTTCTCTTTCGCCTTCTCCGTCTTCTTCTTCTGCTTCTCCTGCTGCTTCTACTTCTGCTTATTCTACTATTTCTGTTTCTTCTGCTTCTGCTTCAGATTGTGCTTCTTCTGTTTCTCCTGCTTCAGATTATGCTTCTGCTTCTTCGGCTTCTCCTGTTTCTTCTGTTTCTGCTTCTCCTGCTTCTTCTGCTTCTCCTGCTTTTCCTGCTTCTCTTTCTGCTTCATCTTTTGCTTCTGCTTCTCCTTCTTCTTCTGCTTCTGCTCTCCTCCTTCTTCTGTTTCGTTTGCTTCTGTTTCTTCTGCTTCTTCTTCTTCTGTTTCTTCTGATTCTACTAATGCTTCTCCTTCTCCTCTTTCTGCTTCTGCTTCTGCTTCTTATGCTTATTCTTTTTCTACTGCTTCTGCTTCTCCTGCTTCTGCTTCTTCTTCTTCTACTGCTTCTTCTTCTTCTCCTTATGCTGCTTCTTCTTCTTCTTCTTCTTCTTCTTCTTCTTCTTCTTCTTCTTCTTCTTCTTCTTCTTCTTCTTCTTCATCTTCTTCTTCTTCTTCTTCTTCTTCTTCTTCTTCTCT
>NW_012286785.1:0-3527 GCF_000151885.1 Dipodomys ordii
TGTTGATTTGAACATCTACCGCGCCTGGTCTCAGGTCTTGATCATAGGTGCTCTTCTCTTTCTTTCTTTCTTTCTTTCTTTCTTTCTTTCTTTCTTTCTTTCTTTCTTTCTTTCTTTCTTTCTTTCCTCCTCCTCCTCCTTCTCCTCTTCCTTCTTCTATTATACTATATGTCTAAATTCTGTTCATCAGCGGGCGCGAAATTAACTTCCATTTAAATATTGTTCTTTAAAATTCACATCTGGTTAATTTACTTTCCGAGATGGAATGTGAATCAATCAATTCTTCTAAGCTGACATCTATGGATACAGTATCCAGAATTAAACAAGGCAACAACAACAACATCAAGGACAAAGGCAGCAGGCATTTACTAGGACTGGCTCATCGTCTGCTAAGATCTACCAGTGTTATGCAGAGCTGAGCAAGCAATCCAGCTTCTCTGGTTTAGCAGTAAGTGTCTGACCCCCGAACCTCCGGGAAACAACGAAGCAGAGGAGAACGCATTTAGAGCAAGTATTTCTCGTACATGGCCTTCCTGCCCGCACACCTGTGGAACGCTGGGGGGTGGGGGTGGAGTTGTCGGGGAAATCACCTGACATCATGTGAAGTGTGGGGGGCAGCTACCAGGAATGGAGGTGAATGAATCCTTCACTACTTGAGCAAGACCCTGCAGACACGCCGGGCGTGGGGACGGGTCCTGAGTGACAAATGCTCTCAGCGGCCAGGCTCATTTGCAATGGGCATCAGGCTGGAAGCCCGCGCCAGGTCCGAGGTGGCTGCGGAAGGCGAGTGTGATAATCACACCGCACTGTGACGTGCTTTCTGTGACTTCTATTCGTGATCGGCCCTTCCATCCCCAACGGGAAGCTGTGGTCTTGTCATGGGGCCATTGACACCTGAGTGCCCGTGAGGACCGGAGCCATTAAACTCAGCTAAGTGCGGAGGGAGGAGGACAGAGCTGGGGACGGAGCTGGAGCCGGTTCTACGGGAGAGAGGCGGTGGGACGGTGGTGTGTGTGTGTGTGTGTGTGTGTGTGTGTGTGTGTGTGTGTCTGGGGGTGGCCGCCCCAGCTGCCCTTCCCAGCTGGGTGCTGCGAGCTACAGAGCTGCCCACCCCGCCCAGCACTCCTGAGCTTGGGGGGCACCTGCAGCAGATTCCCCTTCGATGTCCCCATCCCCCCAGAGGAAAGTCAGCTGCGTAGGTCAGACAGGGACGGGAAGGCCTTGCTCTCCTGAGCTTGGGCTGCTCGTCCCTCCCATCAGCCCTGTCTTTTCTCTGTCGCCTGGCTGGGCCACGCTGCCCAGAGCCCAGACACCTCACCACCGAGCCCACCACCGCCACGCTTCCTCCCTTCTTCCTCTTTCCTCCAGCCACATCCCAGCGGACAGCAGCCATCAGCCAAGTTCTCCTAACACCTCCCCTTCAAGGCAGGCCTTGGGCAGAATTCCAGTCTGGATTGATCCCTGACCTGCCCAGGACACGGATCAAATGCCGACATGTCTCTCAGCGCTGCCCTGAGCCCGGCCTGTGTGCCCTCCCCCCTGCCGCCCCCCCCCCCCCCCGGCAGGGGACGGCGCGCTGACATCTGAGACGGGGAGAGACTTAGGCTGCCCTTTGTTCTTTAAGACGCTGTTCCGAGAACATCACATTTTCTCTTGATTTGGGGGAAAAGGTGGCGGTTACAATACTGCACATGTCTCCGTTGATCTGATGGCTATGAATCTGGGCAAGTCTCAGGTAAATGCTTTCCATAAAGTTTCTCTCCCAATGCCTCCCAACAAGCACATGGAGAAGGGACCGGCGTCGCCTGTCCCGACTTTCCACTTCAGAAAGTATCATGGAAAAGCAAAGTAGCCGGCTGGAGGTCATGTAGCCAATGGTTGGTAAAACTAGAATCTGAACACTGGGCGTTGGCTGAAGAGTCTACCTTCTCAACAACTACGCTCCACTACATGACAGGAAAGGAGGAAGTAGCTGGAAGGGTTGATAAAAAGCTCACAAGAGGGCTTTGAAGGATGTGTAGGAATTTTCCAAGTTGGGAGGTTGGGAAAGATACAAGTGTATGAGGGAAAATAGAGACTCCTCTCTCTCCTCGGTTGACAGCAGCCGTTCCACTGTGAAGGGGTATTTTTATTTCATGGGATCTACCTCATCAGGACAGAGAGGGGCTGGGGCCTTGTGTGGATCCAATCCCACCTGCTGGCTCACCGAGGAGCCCAGGCGTGAGCTGTGCCTGGACGGACGGACGGCCAGTGCACGTGCTTCAGAAGGGGAGGCTCGGGTTCGATCACAGGCAGCTGCTGTGGAGTTTCTTCGGCTGCTGCAGTCACGTTTAACCCCTGGTGTCTGGTTGCTGGCTCCCACGGGTGCTGGGCCTTCGTGGGTCAAGAGGAAAACTCTGCTTCTTTGCAAAGGTCCCTGAGCTGTCAGGGTGCGGAAAGGTGGGTAGAGGGGAGGAGCAAGCGCAGCGAGCACGGAGCAGAGAGCGGGCGCGCTGGGCTGGCCGACGGTCAGGCTGAGGAGGAGACAGAGGCCGAGGCCACGTCTCACTCGACTCACTTTGCCTGCAGTGAGCAGATTTACTGTGGGACAGCCTGCGAAGGGGAGATCACGGGGGAGGGAAGTTTCCAGAAGAAGAAACCGAGGCAGCAGAGAGCAGCTGTGCCAAGTCTGTCTAACGCCGGAAAGACCAGATTTACTTAGGACCCCTCCTTGGGAAAGGAAGCTGTGTGGCTATTTTGGCCTAGAGATTCTGATCTACAATTAATTGGCCCAAAGCTGGAAGTAAAGGTGTGGCTCAAGAGGTAGAACACCAGCTCTAAGAAGGCTGAGAAGGCCAGAAGTTTCCCAAAGGGTGGGCCCGAAGAGCAAAAGGTGGAAGAGGCCTTGCGGGGGTGGGGGAGGGGAAAATCCACGGGGGGGGAGGGGGAAGGGAGGCCATCCCAGGTGGGGGGGCCCAGCTGCTGGATTGTCTGAGGAAGGTGAATTTCTGTTGCACAGGTCTTTGCGTTTCTGCCCACGACTCTTCCCCCAATCATTATGCCTGCATGGGGAGCATTATGATGGCACATAATGAAATTCATTCCATTGATAACATAATGCCTGGCCAAAGGGATGATTAGTTGCCTGGTGAGGAAGGCGAGTCACTCAGTCTTACACGCGGGAGGATGGAGGAGGAGTCACTGATAATAATAATCGGGGAGAGAGTCTGTTTTTATTACAGCCCGAGGCACTGATCACATTGAAGCCAAATAGTCTCACGTGCTGCTCTGGAACATCGTTGATTGTGTGTGCGCGAAGTCATCCCACGGGGCACCTGTGGATGGAGACCACCGCCCCCAGCCTTCACATTCCAATACTACAGCGATGCTGTCCCATAACACCTTAACTAAGTCCCGATTGAGTGTGGTGACCACCACTGGATACTAGAACGCTGACAGTAAAAACAGACACGTGTTAGATCGTGTGTGCCCAGTGGAATACGACATCGACACAGTAGACCAAGAAGAGAGGCAGTACCGCAGCTTGA
>NW_012286786.1:0-2502 GCF_000151885.1 Dipodomys ordii
ACTTCTGGCTTTTTGCTTATGTGGTGCTGAGGAATCGAACCCAGGGCCTCATGTATGCAAGGCAAGCACTCTACCACTGAGCCACCTTCCCAGCCCCTACAGTAGGTCTTAATAGAATCTTTTCTTTCAAATCATTCTGAGATATTTCTCAAATTATTTTTTCTCTATTCTCACAGTCATTACTGTGCACTTTTTTTTAACTGCAGCTGACTCCACTGGAACCCATTCTCTGTACACGGCATACAAAGACTATGAAATTATGTTCCATGTTTCTACTATGCTGCCATATACACCTAACAACAAGCAACAGGTAAGAGATCCTTATGTTATCTGTGTTTTCCCCCTCAATTCACTTCCTAACTCAAGCCTAAGTTGCAAGTTTGTAAAATCTGAATTCAGTGTTGCACCTGTTATAGCAGCAGGAAGCTTTTGTGCTTTGTGGAAGTAAGGAATGACAGATGAGCTACAAATAAATGATGAGACAAAAATTCTAGGTGAACAGCCAGCTGGATAGCTCTGTGGATTAATCATTTGTTTTTCACACATGGGGTAGAGGTTTCCATGAAATCTAAAGAGAATAGGTTGAAATCACGGTGATTAGATGACTAGAAAGAGTTGGGAGATCAGATACAAATGGGTAAAGATACGAATGGGTAAAAGTTCTTCTAAGAGACCAGTGCACAAAGGAGACAAGTAATGATGTTTCATTGAAATTTCAAAGGAAATTCTGTATACCATCTTGAAGAAAAGGTGTCAGCAGGATCTGATAATGTTCTTTCTCAGCCTGTTCATCAGGAGATAGCAAAGAACTTAAATAACCATTTCATATATGTATATTAGATCCAGAGGCTTATCTTTAAAACATCTAAAAGCACAATGCCCAAATACTAAATGGAATCAAGATAGCAAAATGCAGACCATAAGAAGTGACAAATTCTAAATGAACAATGCCAGACTGAAATCTGTAAGAAGTGAAGAACTCACAGACTCTCAGTCTAGTTTTACTTCTGACCTTAAAGTAGAAAAACTTTTGTTCTTGTCAGTTGTGCTAATAGAACACCAGCCAGCTGCAGAATGAATCACATCCTCTTTTACAGAATTTAACCAAACACTGATCTAATCTTCTACATCATCACTTTAGGTTTGATTAAATTACTAACCTCACCAACAAAATGTTGTGTTTCCTGATTACCAAAGTAGTCAAAATCAGGAAATAAAGCAATGAATCAGCTATAAATATGAAGTAACCCTATGTTAAATTCCCTGACCTAGACTTTATTGACAGTTTTTTTGATGCAAACTCCATATTCTACATTTCTCTGAGAGAGAATTACCATGGTAACTGGGCTCCAGTGGCTTATGACTATAGTCTTCACTACTCAGGAGGCTGAGATCTGTAGCATCAAGGTTTTAGGCCACCTTGAAAAGGTTGCTAGATTCTGTCTCCAAATTAATCAGCAAAAAAGTATGGCTCAAGTAGTAGTAGAGCACCAGCCTAGCAAGTAGAAAGAGGCCCTGAGTTCAAACCCTAGGACCACCAAAAACAAGACAAAATATGTTAAGAAAGACATAATGAAACAAAGGAGGAGGCAACAATGCTTGATAAGAAATGTATCATTACCTTGCCCATGTAATTGTAACCCCTGTGTATGGTATTTTCACAATTTTTTTTTAAAAAAAGAAAGGCATACTAGATTTCTTACTCTGACCAATCAGTAGAGGAGAAAAGAAAATTAACTAATGACATTTTAAGAGGAGATAAAGGCTTATTCTACCTGATTCCTACAAAGAGAAAGAAGAAATTTGTCTAGGTAAAATAGTTAATAACAACATATGACTATTAAATAAGTTAAAGTTTTGGACAGAGTGAGTTGTCATTTAAATGGACAACTACTTAAATAATTTAATCAGGGAATTTAATTACTTAAGTAAAAAACATTTAAGAAAAGTTATAGTCTAGCTGGGTACTAGTGGCTCATGCCTATCTATAATTCTAGCACTTAGATTCTAAGCCAGCTGGGTCAGAAGAGTCTGAAAGATTCCCTCTCCAGTTAATCAGTAAAAAGCAAGGTTGGCTCCCAAGTGTTATAGTGCCAGCCATGAATAAGTGAGTCAATTCAAGAGTTATAGGCCCTGGGCTGGGAAGGTGGCTCAGTAGTAGAGCGCTTGCCTTGCATGCATGAGGCCCTGGGTTTGATTCCTCAGCACCACATAAGCAAAAAAAGAAAAAAGCCGGAAGTGGCGCTGTGGCTCAAGTGGTAGAGTGCTAGCCTTGAGCTGAAGAGCTGAAGGACAGCACCCAGGCCCAGAGTTCAGACCCCACGACCTGACCCCCCCCGAAAAAAGAGTTAAAGGCCCTGAATTCAAGTGCATGTACATATACAAAGGCACAAGGACACAAGCAAGAGACAGACATAAGATAAATTATATGGACGAGAACGAACGTTGTTTTTTTGATAATAGTTTTATGGTGGGACGAGTTTCTCGAGCGTTGGATATCGA
>NW_012286787.1:0-4049 GCF_000151885.1 Dipodomys ordii
ACCTTCTGCTTCTCCTTCTCCTTCTTCTGCTTCTCCTTCTGCTTCTGCTTCTCCTTCTGCATCTTCTTCTGTTTCAATTTCTCCTTCTTCTGCTTTTCATTCTTCTTCTGCTTCTCCTGCTTCTGCTTCTTCTGCTTCTCCTGCATCTCCTTCTCCTTCTCTTTCTGCTTCTGCTTATCCGTCTGTTTCTCCTACTCCTAATCCTTCTCTTTCTCCTTCTCCTTCTTCTTCTTCTGCTTTTCCTGCTTGTTCTTCTTCTGCTTCTTCTTCTTTTTCTGCTTTTTCAGTTTCTTCTGCTTCAGCTTCTGCTTCTTCTGCTTCTCCTTCTGCTTCTTTTTCTCCTTCTGCTTCTGCTCTTCTCCTTCTTCTGTTTCTTCTGCTTCTGCTTCTCCTGCTTCTCCTTCTTCTGCATCTCCTACTTCTCCTTCTGCTTCTCCGTCTCATTCTCCTTCTCCTTCAATTTCTCCTTCCTGTGCTTCTCATTCTGCTTCTGCTTCTGCTTCTCCTGCTTCTGCTTCTTCTGTTTCTCCTTCTACTGCTCCTTCTGCTTCTCTTTCTGCTTCTAATTCTGCTTCTACTCCTCCTACTCCTAATCCTTCTCTTTCTCCTTCTTATTCTTCTGCTTCTAGTTCTGCTTCTGCTTCTTCTGCTTGTTCTGTATCTTCTGCTTCTGCTTTTCCAGCCTCTGATGCTTCTGCTTCTCCTTCTGCTTCAGGTTCTCCATCTGCTTCTTCAGCTTCTTCTGTTTCTTCTGCTTCTGCTTCTCCTGCAACTGCTTCTTCTGCTTCTGTTTCTATTTCTGCTTCTCCTTCTGCTTCTGCTTCTCCTTCTGCTCCTTCTCCTTCTTCTGTTTCTTCTTCTTCTTCTGCTTCTCCCGCTTCTGCTTCTTCTGCTTCTCCTGATTGTCCTTCTGCTTCTGCTTCTCCTTCTCCCTCTTTTGCTTCTCTTTCTGCTTCTGCTTCTTCTGATTTTCCAAATTCTCCTTCTGTTTCTGTTTCTCTTTCTGCTTCTGCATCTCCTTCTGCTTCACATTCTGCTGCTCCTTCTCCTTCTTCTGTTTCTCCCTCTGCTTCTATTTCTGCTTCTTATGCTTCTTCTTTTTCTTCTGCTTCTGCTTCTCCTGCTTCTGCTTCTTATGCTTCTACTGCTTCTTCTTCTGGTTCTGCTTCTTCTGCTTCTACTTCTCTTTCTGCTTCTGCTTCTCCTGCTTGTTTTTCTGCTTCTTCTGCTGCTTCTCCTTCTGCTGCTTCTTTTACTACTCCTTGTGCTTCTCTTTTTGCTTCTCCTTCTGCTTCTGCTTCTTCTGTTTCTCCTGCCTGAATTTCTGGTTCTACTTCTTCTGCTGCTTCTCCTTCTGCTTCTGCTTCTCCTTCTGCTAATGTTTCTGCTTCTTCTGCTTCTTCTCTTTCGGCTTCTCCTGCTTCTGCTTCTTGTCCTTCTCCTGCTTCTCTTTCTGCTTCTCATTCTGCTTCTGCTTCTCCTTCTGCTTCTCCTCCTTCACCTTCTCCTACTTCTGCTTCTCCTTCAGCTTCTGCTTCTTCTGCTTCTCCTGCTTCTCCTTCTGCACCTCCTTCTTCTTGTGCTTTTCCTTATGCTTCTGCTTCTGCTTCTCCTTCTTTTGCTTCTCCTTTTGCTTCTGCTTCTTCTGCTTTTCCTGCTTCTCCTCCTGCTTCTGTTTCTTCTGCTTCTCCTGCTTTTCCTTCTGCATTTCTTCTGCTTCTCCTTCTCCTTCTTCTGCTTCTCCTTCTGATTCTCCTTTTGCTTCTTCTTCGTCTGCTTTACCTGCGTCTCTTTCTGCTTCTCCTTCTGTTTCTCCTTCTGTTTCTCCTTCTCCTTCTTGTTCTTTTGCTTTTCCTTCTGCTTCTGCTACAACTGCTTCTGCTTCTACTTCTTCTGTTTCTTCTGCTTCTCCTTCTGCTTTTGATTCTCTTTTTGCTTCTGCTTCTCGTTCTGCTTCTTATTCTGCTTCTTCAGATTCTGCTTCTTCTGCTTCTCCTGCTTCTCCTTCTGCTTCAGGTTCTCCTTCTGCTTCTTCACATTCTTATGCTTCTGCTTCTCCTGCTTCAGCTTCTTCTGCTTTCCCTCCGTCTCTTCCTGCTTCTCCTTCTGTTTCTGCTTCTCCTTCTGCTTCTGCTTCTTGTCCTTCTTTTGTTTCTTCTGCTTCTGCTTCTCAAGTTTCTGCATCCCTGCTTCTCCTTCTGCTGCTCTTTCTGCTTCTCCTGCTGCTTTTCCTTCTCCTGCTCCTTCTTCTGCTTCTCTTTCTGCTTCTCCTTCTGTTTCTCCTACTCCTTCTCCTTCTCGTTCTTCTGCTTTTCCTTCTGCTTCAGCATCTTCTGCTTCTTCTGCTAATGCCTCTGCTTCTTCTGTTTCTTCTGCTTCTCCTTCTGCTTCTCCTTCTGCTTTTGCTTCTCTTTCTGCTTCTGCTTCTCCTTCTGCTTCTCCAGATTCTGCTTCTTCTGCTTCTCCTTCTGCTTCAGGTTCTGCTTCTGCTTCTTCGGCTTCTTCTGCTTCTGCTTCTCCTGCTGCTGCTTCTCCTGCTTCTCTTTCTGCTTTTCCTTCTGTTTCTGCTTCTCCTTCTGCTTCTGCTTCTTCTCCTTCCTATGTTTCTTCTGCTTCTGCTTCTCCTGATTCTGCTTCTCCTGCTTCTCGTTGTGCTTCTCTTTCTGCTTCTCCTTTTCCTTCTTCTGCTTCTGCTTCTGCTTCTCCTTCTGCTTCTGCTTCAATTTCTCCTTCTGCTTCTCATTCTGTTTCTGCGTCTTCTGTTTCTTCTGCTTCTCCTGCTTCTGCTTCTCCTGCTTCTCCTACTTCTCGTGCTGCTTCTCCTTCTGCGTCTCTTTCTGCTTCTGCTTATCCTTTTGCTTCTCCTACTCCTAATCCTTCTCTTTCGCCTTCTCCTTCTCCGTGTTCTGCTTCTCCTGCTTCTCCTTCTGCATCTTCTTCTGCTTCTGCTTCTCCTTCTGCTGCTTCTTCTGCTTCTGCTTCTGCTTCTGCTTCTGCTTCTGCTTCTCCTTCTTCTGCTTCTCCCTCTGATTCTGCTTCTTATGCTTATTCGTTTTCTTCTGCTTCTGCTTCTCCTCCTTCTGCTTCTTCTGCTTCTACTGCTTCTCCTTCTCCTTCTTCTTCTTCTTCTTCTTCTTCTTCTTCTTCTTCTTCTTCTTCTTCTTCTTCTTCTTCTTCTTCTTCTTCTTCTTCTTCTACTTCTTCTTCTTCTTCTTCTTCTCCTTCTGCTGCTTCTGCTTCTCCTGCTTCTTCTTCTTCTACTGCTTCTCCTTCTGCTTCTCATTCTGCTTCTGCTTCTCATTCTGCTTCTACTATTGCTTCTGCGGCTCTTCCTTCTCCCTTCTCCTACTTCTCCTACTCATCTGCTTCTTCTGCTTCTCCTGCTTCTCCTTCTGCATCATCTTCTGCTTCTGCTTCTCCTTCTGCATCATCTTCTGCTTCTGTTTCTCCTTCTGCTTCTCCTTCTGCTTCTTCTTCTTCTCCTTCTGCTTCTCCTTCTGTTTCTCCTTCTCGTTCTTCTGCTTTTACTTTTGCTTCTCCTTCTGCTTCTGCTGCAACTGCTACTGCTTCTGCTTCTTCTGTTTCTTCCGCTTCTCCTTCTCCTTTTGATTCTCTTTCTGCTTCTGCTTTTCCTTCAGCTTCTCATTCTGCTTCTCCAGATTCTGCTTCTTCTGCTTCTCCTGCTTCTCCTTCTGCTTCAGGTTCTGCTTCTGCTTCTTCGGATTCTTATGCTTCTGGTTCTCCTGCTTCTGCTTCTTCTGCTTCCCCTCCTTCTCTTTCTGCTTCTCCTTCTGTTTCTGCTTCTCCTTCTGCTTCTGCTTCTGCTTCTTGTCCTTCTGCTGTTTCTTCTGCTTCTGCTTCTCCTGCTTCTGCTTCTTCTGCTTTTCCTGCTTCTCTTTCTGCTTCTCCTTCTGCTTCTGCTCCTCCTTCTGCTTCTGCTCCTTCTATTTCTTCTGTTTCTTCTTCTTCTGCTTCTCCCACTCTGCTTCTTCTGCTTCTCCTGCTTTTCGTTCTGCTTCTCTTCGTCGGCTTCTCTTTCTACTTCTCCT
>NW_012286788.1:0-2736 GCF_000151885.1 Dipodomys ordii
TCTCCTTCTCTTTCTGCTTCTGCTTATCCTTCTGTTTCTCCTACTCCTAATCCTTCTCTTTCTCCTTCTCCTTCTTCTTCTTCTTCTTCTGCTTCTCCTGCTGCTTCTTCTTCTGCTTCTTCTGCTTTTTCTGTTTCTTCTTCTTCTGCTTCAGCTTCTGCTTCTTCTGCTTCTCCTTTTGCTTCTGCTTCTACGTCTGCTTCTGCTTCTGCTCTTCTCCTTCTTCTGTTTCTTCTGCTTCTGCTTCTCCTGCTTCTCCTTCTTCTGCTTCTCCTACTTCTCCTTCTGCTTCTCCTACTTCTGCTTCTTCTGTTTCTCCTTCTGCTTCTCCTTCTGCTTCTCTTTCTGCTTCTGATTCTCCTTCTGCTCCTCCTACTCCTAATCCTTCTCTTTCTACTTCTTCTTCTTCTGCTTCTCGTTCTGATTCTGCTTCTTCTCCTTGTTCTGTTTCTTCTGCTTCTGCTTTTCCAGCTTCTGCTGCTTCTGCTTGTCCTTCTGCTTCAGGTTCTCCTTCTGCTTCTTGGGCTTCTTCTGTTTGTTCTGCTTCTGCTTCTCCTGCTACTGCTTCTTCTGTTTCTCTTTCTGCTTCTCCTTTTGCTTCTGCTTCTCCTTCTGCTCCTTCTCCTTCTGCTCCTTCTCTTTCTTCTGTTTCTTCTTCTTCTGCTTCTCCCGCTCCTGCTTCTTCTGCTTCTCCTGCTTGTCCTTCTCCTTCTGCTTCTCCTTCTCCTTCTTCTCCTTCTCTTTCTGCTTCTGCTTCTGCTTCTTCTGATTCTCCAACTTCTCCTTCTCCTTCTCCTTCTGTTTCTGCTTCGCTTTCTGCTTCTGCATCTCCTTCTGCTTCACCTTCTGCTGCTCTTTCTCCTTCTTCTGTTTCTCCCTCTGCTTCTGCTTCTTATGCTTCTTCTTTATCTTCTGCTTCTGCTTCTCCTGCTTCTGCTTCTTATGCTTCTACTGCTTCTTCTTCTTCTTCTGCTTCTACTTCTCTTTGTGCTTCTGCTTCTCCTGCTTGTTTTTCTGCTTCTTCTGCTGCTTCTCCTTCTGCTGCTTCTTCTACTTCTCCTTCTCCTTCTCCTTCTCTTTTTGCTTCGCCTTCTGCTTCTGCTTCTGCTTCTTCTGTTTCTCCTGCCTGAATTTCTGATTCTACTTCTTCTGCTGCTTCTCCTTCTGCTTCTGCTTCTACTTCTGATTCTGATTCTGCTTCTTCTGTTTCTTCTCTTTCGGCTTCTCCTGCTTCTGCTTCTTGTGCTTCTCCTGCTTCTCTTTCTGCTTCTCATTCCGCTTCTGCTTCTGCTTCTGCTTCTCCTCCTTCTCCTTCTCCTACTTCTGCTTCTCCTTCAGCTTCTGCTTCTTCTGCTTCTCCTTCTGCATGTCCTTCTGCTTGTGCTTGTCCTTATGCTTCTTCTTCTGCCTCTGCTTCTCCTTCTCCTTCTTTTGCTTCTCCTTTTGCTTCTGCTTCTTCTGCTTTCCCTGCTTCTCCTTCTGCTTCTGCTTCTTCTGCTTCTCCTTCTGCATCTTCTTCTGCTTCTGCTTCCCCTTCTCCTTCTTCTGCTTCTCCTTCTGATTCTCCTTCTGCTTCTTCTTCTTCTGCTTTACCTGCTTCTCTTTCTGCTTCTCCTTCTACTTCTCCTTCTGTTTCTCCTTCTCCTTCTTGTTCTTCTGCTTTTCCTTCTGCTTCTCGTTCTGCTTCTGCTACAACTGCTACTGCTTCTACTTCTTCTGTTTCTTCTGCTTCTCCTTCTGATTTTGATTCTCTTTCTGCTTCTGCTTCTCCTTCTGCTTCTCCAGATTCTGCTTCTTCTGCTTCTCGTGCTTCTCCTTCTGCCTGAGGTTCTCCTTCTGCTTCTTCGGATTCTTATGCTTCTGCTTCTCCTGCTTCTGCTTCTTCTGCTTCCCCTCCTTCTCTTTCTGCTTCTCCTTCTGTTTCTGCTTCTCCTTCTGCTTCTGCTTCTTGTCCTTCTTCTGTTTGTTCTGCCTATGCTTCTCCTGTTTCTGCATCTCCTGCCCCTCCTTCTGCTGCTCTTTCTGCTTCTCCTGCTGCTTTTCCTTCTCCTGCTCCTTCTTCTGCTTCTCTTTCTGCTTCTTCTTCTGTTTCTCCTTCTCCCTCACCTTCTCGTTTTTCTGCTTTTCCTTCTGCTTCTCTTTCTGCTTCTGCATCTTCTGCTTCTTCTGCTACTGCCTCTGCTTCTTCTGTTCCTTCTGCTTCTCCTTCTGCTTCTCCTTCTGCTTTTGCTTCTCTTTCTGCTTCTGCTTCTCCTTCTGCTTCTCCAGATTCTGCTTCTTCTGCTTCTCCTTCTGCTTCAGGTTCTGCTTCTGCTTCTTCGGCTTCTTCTGCTTCTGCTTCTCCTGCTGCTTCTTCTTCTACTTCTCCTGCTTCTCTTTCTGCTTTTCCTTCCGTTTCTGATTCTCCTTCTGCTTCTGCTTCTTCTCCTTCTTATGTTTCTTCTGTTTCTGCTTCGCCTTCTTCTGCTTCTCCTGCTTCTCTTTCTGCTTCTACTTCTCCTTCTTCTGCTTCTCCTTCTGCTTCTGCTTCTCCTTCTGCTTCAATTTCTCCTTCTGCTTCTCATTCTGCTTCTGCGTCTTCTGTTTCTTCTGCTTCTCTTGCTTCTGCTTCTCCTGCTTCTCCTACTTCTCCTGCTGCTTTTCCTTCTGCGTCTCTTTCTGCTTCAGCTTATCCTTTTGCTTCTCCTACTCCTAATCCTTCTCTTTCGCCTTCTCCTTCTTGTTCTTCTGCTTGTC